>NW_008659571.1:39050-43481 GCF_000695815.1 Acanthisitta chloris | reverse complement strand
TCCCTACACAAGGCTTTAAGTACTCCAGCAAAAGACAGGACCTGTGTTTTCACTTCATCTCATAGCTGTGTGCATTTGCCCACCATGCTCCAGAATTATATTCTGTGAAGTCCTCAGGGTGCTTTCCCTGGTGCTTAGGGACATGTGGGTGTGCAAAAGGAGGAAAAAATGAAAGTGCTCCCTCTGTTCCCACATCCTTGTTTCCCACCTATGGTCACAGTGACCATTTTGCATCCTGGGATAGCCTAGGAATGTCAAGATTCTTCTATACTTCTCTGCTTCTGTTGTTAGCAGTCAGTGAGCAGTGACACACCACCTCATGGAGTAACTACTCTGTATCACAGGCAGAAGTAAAGATTTCAAACAAGGAGTGAAGAATATTGATGGAAAAGTGTGCTCTGAGCTGCTGACATCCTTTAGCTATAAAGCAAAAATAAAAGCAAAATAAAGTTTGGAGAAAAATAAAAGTTCTGGTTTATATTTACTCTGTGCTCACAAAAATTCCTTTTTTTCTTTCCCTGGCTAGTCAGAGACATAAAAATTCCATTACAACAAAAGAATTTCTTCCAGACCCCATCAAATGTCAGAGACATCCTGGTAGCTAAGTGCCAGCACAAGATAAAGATTAATAATAGTGGCAGCAACCTCCTTTCCCAAGACTTCTATAAAGAAAAGGGACAGACAGTACCAATGTTAGGCACATACACACTCCTTGGCTGCTATCTTTCCATTTGTGTTGTTTCCAGTGTAAGCCTTACCACAAATCCCACCCTTGAATTATTGTCCAAGCTCCTATGGATTATAATGCCATGGTATCACCCACTTCAACTTTTTCCCCCCAGCAAAAAGAAAGAAATAAGTAAAAGGCTGTCACAGTGCAGAAATATAGTTTTGTATTCCAAACCAGCACCACACGTTCCTGCAAACACAGTGACTATATGGATGTTCCTCTCATGCATAAAAAAGATCCCTAACAGGCTGTCTTTACTCACAGGGCCCTTCAACAGGTATTGCTGCTTATGTCTGGGAGTGCTATGTATTGTAAACGTGTACACCATCTTATTTTATATTAAAACAGAAACAGATTGTTTCATATAGTTGAAATAACTGATAACAGAAGGCATAGCCATGCTAATTTATGTTGATCAGGATCTGTGCACATTTTCAAATCTTTGAAGGGAGGCAACTCTAACTTAAGCTGTTATGTCTAAAACCATCACATAAAGCCCAGTTGGAGAGAGCTGAAAAAAATAACTGCAAGAAAAAAAAATACTTAAAAAAATTAGTTACATTCTCATCAACTTTAAAATTGAAGCAAGGTTACACTTCTTTCTGTGATGAGGTTGAGAAGCATCCCTGCATTTCCATCAGGGACAGGTAGTAATGGTAGGATGCAATGAAAGAAGTAATTTCAGCCAGAAACTCTTAAGCCAATTATGAATTTAGGAGAGAAAATTACAAATATCCTATTTTACCTACATAATTGGTGATGGAAATCTTACTTCTTCTAAAACATTGACAAGAATTCCCCCCACAATTTCTACCTTCAGCACTATTAAGAAAATAGTGAATGCTGTCCCAAGGTGGCAATGGACTTGCACCACCAAGGTGTATATATGAGCATTTCTTGCACTGCACTGGCATTACCAGTGGTAATTTTAAGCTCCATGATAAACAAGACAATGAATCAATGTTGATCACATGTAAAAAAAAATAAAGGAAAAAAAACCAAAGCAGAGTTAGTGGTCAGCCTTCTGAAGTGAATTACAGAGATAAAGAATTACAAACAGCTATTTGGCAGCAGTGAAAAGGGTTGGAAAATGCCCTTGTGAAGAGCTGTGGCTGTTCCCATATCAGTGGCAGTGTCTGTTCTATGTCTGACCTCCTCCCACTGTGCTGGTCGGGAATTACCAGAGGTTAATCCTGGCAAAGAAGCAAAAGAGGCAGCTTGAACAGGCACAGAAACTTAGTCTTCCACGAGGCTGGAACAATTAGGACAACTGATAACAGTCAAAACTGGTTCTTATCACGAGTAAATTGTCACAGGGATTGGAAGTTAATAGGCTGTTCAGGAGCAGATGCTTTTTGCTGTGGACATGGACACACTGAGCTAGTCTTGGGAGAGAGGGCTCCATTCTCCAGTGCAAAATCACATTTTTAGACAGCTAAATACATCCAAGCTTGCAGGCACATATCAATACACAACAAATATGGAAGCTTAGGCTTTTGCTGGGATGGAGATCTCCTCATCACTGTCCACCACCTGCTGCACTGCCACCACACACTGCCAGAGCCACAGCTTTATCTTCTGATTGCAAATACACTTTTAGAGTACCAGAGATGACATGTACTTTATGAGTGCAGGGCTAGAGAGCCCCTATTCATACAATATTAACAACTAAAAATCGCTGAGGATTCTTCCTCACCAAGACAGTTATGAGAAGTTGGATTTCCAAGTCAATCAGCAGGCCAAGAAAAGCTTCAACTTAAAATCTTAGCTTTAATAAGTATATTAAAATAAAACAAGAAGCTTTCAAGTGCTTTCTGCTTTCAAAAATATCAGAAAAAGAAATTTTAAGGACTGCCTAAAAACCCTTCTGAAACTAATACCTTCATTTATGGAGAAAACAGAATTTCCTTCCCTTTGCAGGGTTTGATGAGGCCTTGCCCTAGCCCAGGAAACACAGAGAAAAAGGGAATTTCTTCGAGGTATTAAGTTTTAACTCCTTAATAATACATGCAGAGATGCAGAATGGGGGAATATTGAAGCACAAGCATCATACAGGGATTAAAAAAAGTGTATTAATAAAGTTTTGGCTTGCAGAGGTGGGTGCAGCCTGAGTTGTTGTGGGAACACTCTAGGAATGGCTGTGCTGACAAGGAATGAGACAACTTTTCCCCCTTTGGTACCTTCCTGCTCTCTTCTGTTCTCTACTAGTAAATCCAGGGCTGATCTGTAGAAAGAAACCCTGAACAGAGAAATAAAAGTGGACATTTTCTATGCTGCACATCACTTGAGAAATCCCTGACAGACTCAGGATTTGCAGGAGACTGAATTGTTAACTTTTAGAATTACAAATCAAGCATCATCCCATATGGCACTACTTTTCAAATAACTTCCCTGTAAATCACAAAAACCCAAAGTCTGACTCATCAGCAATGCCACTAAGTGCCCATGACACACATTCAGGCTCCTCACAGAACCAGTTACCACGTCCTGATAAGTGCCCAGCGTGAACTGGGAGTAACTCAGGAAGTAACTCATTTCTCCTTCCTCTGTGTCCCCGTTATTTTTCCTCTATTTTCTCAATTTTTCAAGGGTTTGCTTTTATTTTGTGTGTCTTTCTGGCACGGCTTGGCTCCCTGTTGGCGCTTTGCCAGGTGAATACAAGATCCTGGAAACATCCAACCTAAGCAATTTTCTGTAAGTTTTATGCAACTGAACAAGGACATCACCAGCATCAGCTGTACAAGTGTAACGTTGCTGTTTTAATCCCACTTTCTAGTGGTCAAGTACCAATTATTTAAGTAAAACAACCTTATTTAAAATAAACATCTTCCATCTCGTTTCTCTCGGGGTCCAGAGTCAGGCAGAGCCTGGAAATGAATCTGCTTTTTGTAACAAATCAGCTAACAGTAAATTAAACAGGCAACATGTGTAATCAAGCCTCAGGGAGCTTCGTTTCATTATATTAGTTTCCTCTCTTGCCCAAAGTTTGCTTTTTCTCTGAGGCACTCAGACAATACTTTTCTCTTACATATTTATTTTACTCCACTGAGGATTCTGAATATCCTTCCCCTCCCTGTTTGGAATAGACCTGTGTAAGCTTTATGCCTATGGACTTCTAGTATATCAACTACACTACAAAAATCCATTTGTCAGCAGCACCAGTGTCAAACCCCACTTAGTGTAGATTGTCCAACTTAGTCAGCTGCAGGAATCAGAGACAAACAGAGAGGACTTTGCTTTTTCAGCATCTCAGGCTTTTTCAGCATATGAATTTCATATACTGAGAAACATAATACCTGTGATCCTTTAGCTTTCAAAAATATGAAGCTCCAAGAATGACAGGATAAAATACAAATTTTTCACTAATTCCAACTGTGAATTAGCTAAAATTTACAGTGCAGCAGGATATAAGCTTTGAACAAGACTGCAGCATCCCCAGAGCTCACTCCTGAGGTTATTTCATTGCCATCTGAAGCACGTATGGAGAGACAGGGCCTGCTCTAATTACAATATTGTAGTTTTGACTGACAGACAATATGTCTACAATCAACTCATCTGAAAGCCATGTGTTGCGACAGTTCCTTGTCCGACTCCATAGTGTACAGAATCAAGACAAATTGGTGCCTTGTTACTATACACTAATCCCACAGTTTAAAAAAATCCTGGAAAGCACAAGTATACAAAGAACACACCATGGGCCA
>NW_008659571.1:22144-39033 GCF_000695815.1 Acanthisitta chloris | reverse complement strand
TTCCCTAATTGTTAGCATCTGTTGACTCTTTAAATGCAGCCAGAGCATTTGAGAACAACACTTCAAGATATGCATCCCCCAAAATATGCATCCCCTACTGTTTCTAAACTTCTCACATTATTCTAAAGCAAAGAAAGTTTGAATCTGAGAATTTAAAAAATCTCCATTTTTGAAATCACAACAAAAAATATCCCATATTATTATACATATGACTAACACACACCAAAACAGAGCTGATGCTGAAACAATGTTTTCATTCTGACCTCACACAGGCCTGCACGAGTGTAATTATTATGCAGCATAATATGACAGAGATATCTGTCATTAGTAGAATTTCTGGAATTTTGAACATACATTTCAATAGCCTGAGTGGACCTAGCTTGGCAATTTAGCTGACCCTGGAAAAGAGTGCCTTATGTTCATCTTGTGCAATCTGTCCAGTAACAGATGTACACCATTAAGATGTAAAGTGAGGTGGAGGAGGATGGGAAGAGCAGGAGAAGAGTCAGGCCATGTAGCAGAGGAGCCCTGAGTTTCCATAGACCAGCACCAAGGAAGCGCAGGAACGTACAAAGCATTCAAAACAGGTTTCAAGTAAACCTGTGATAAACAAACTACTATTTTTAAAGTATTGCACTTACTTTATGTTAAATGATATGTAAACATTAAAAAAAAAAGTATCTGCAGTGTGTTTGTGGTGAGAGCATGGGATGGGAAGAGAATGCAAAGAGGGTTAGGTATAACGGGGGCACCACTACAGCTGAAGGAGTGTAGTGAATCCACCAGCTTCAAAAGAGACACTGGTGTCAGATGGAGAAACTTTCCTCCAGCACACAGACCTGGCCACTAGGAAGATGAAGCCTACAGGTGGTAAAGTTCTCCAGGTGAAGAGTCTGTGTGGATAACCTGCCGTGGCAGCAGGAACAACCTGCCACCTTATTCACTCATCTTCCTTCTTACTGCAATGAACACACAGCAAGAGTTTTAGTGGATTTAAGCCCTGTCCTGCCTATTGGTTTCTGTGAAATTTTCTCACCTTTGTTTATTCAGTTAGTACCACAAATGTGTAAAAACAGACAGGACTTGCAATTAATTGGTTTTTTTAAACGTTCAAAGTGCCACTTTCCAGGATTATCGTGCAACATAAAAATATTCATCATATCTGCCCACACCAAATGTTGGTATAAATTATTAATTTAAGGCAAATGTGACAATTAGGCAGATTTATTAGCCTTAATACATCATGCAATTACTAAATGACTTCTTTTAAAAGCTCCTCTTCTCTTTTTCTCTGCGAGCAAAACTGCTTTTGTTTTAGGTACCATATTTTATTTATTGATACACATCGTCTTGAGAAGGAGCTATCCAAGTGAAATTTTGTAGTGACAGCATTTAATTAACACACAAACAAAGTACATACAGATACTTATTAGCATCACAATAGCAGTCTCCAGGGAAGGAAAAAAGTCTCTTTCAGACTGAGTTTGCAGCAAATAATTAACAGACAAAACAATCTCTGAAACTGTCGCTGCAGCACACCTCTATTTGCAGTTTTGGTACATGAACCTCTAATTGACTGAGGTTGGATTGTTCATACCTAAAAGTTGTCTCTTTTGCCATAAGGCTGATACCACAGATGGGAGAATAATGGCCACATTTCTATTTCCCTGGCCTGTGGCACAATATCTGCTCTGTCCATAACACAAGAGTAGTTTTCAGGACTGTCAGAATTAGGATTTTCATGTTTTTCGAGCTGTGAGAGTCCCTAGCTAACAATGTAATAGAAATATAGACAGAAAAATTAAAAATTCACTTCATTATAATAAACACATATAAAATATGGCTCTTTGGCCACCTCTGGTGTTTACCACAAACACTGCTTGTTCACCACATCCTCCTTTGGGTACCCTTTATAAAATCATGACTATGGTTGTGGAGGTTATTTTCCCCCCTCACATATTACATGTTGCTCCAGGAGCTTAAGATAATGTTTTCAGCTGAGCAAAAGGAAATGTCAGGGATAATTTTGATAAATGTGAGCTATCTCATATTTTCTGTCAACAAGTGCTTTGTGTGTCTAAGAACATGCACCTGTGAAAGCTGATTTTTCTTTTTCCTGTGACCTCAAAGAGCTAAAAAGAGACTGTGTAGGAAAAGAGACTATAGCTACTGTTAGGTCAATAACATTGATGGGAAGACTTAATCAATGCAGAGATAAAATAAGGCCTTTAACCCTCTCTCCTCCCCACCCATGGGCCCTCACCTTGTCTGGGGGGTTTGTTCTCAGTAATTTCCTTGTCTGCTTGCTGTGGTGACCTGGAGAAGTACAAACCTGGGCCCACAGCCCTGAGGTGAGATCATCTCAGCAGCAGCTCTTGGTGATCAATGAAAAACCTTTACATCCATTCAGGATCAAAGGTTGGACTTGATGGTCTTGGAGGTTTTTTCCTACCTTATGATTCTGAGATTCTAAAACTTTTAATGTTTCCTCCAGTTTTCAAAGGGTCTAAACTCTCTTTACATGAACTGCTAAGGCAAGAAATAATTCCTTCTACCAGACTCTTACTAGGAGGTGAAAAATGCTACAGCATATAATGAGAATTTATCCTAATCTGTTCAATATTTTGAGTGCCATACTAAATTTCCAATGTATGATTCCATGGGGCTAAATGCCTTTGATAATGGAAACAGAATCTCAAATTGTAAAGTGCAAGAAAATTCCTTGTGGTTCCAATTTTCTTTGCTTTTCAGTCAACCACATTTCCCATGAACAAACTACACAGATCTTTCCTCCTGGGCTATCAGAATGGACTGTTCCCCCACAGGGGTGAACTGTGGGGTTTTAAAGGTCTCTGATACAGACTGACAACATTCCCTAGGTCTACTTTGTCAAAGATGATTATGGAATGGTGTGTTTTCTTATTTTGCACAGGTAGTTCTGGTTTGATTCTGTTGTTCTGGGGAGAAAACATTAGGAAGAAAGAACTATAGCCTAGTCTGGAAAACTCCAATGAAACAAATATAAGACTTTGTATCTTAAAAATCCAAATTTCCTACAGAATCTCTATAGATTCCTTTGTCACAACTCAACAGCTTCACAGTTTCTGTTGTGAAAGGGTTTTCATTTTATACCATATAAAGGCTCTTGTGAATAGGAGGTAAATAGTAATGAGTTTCTTTCAGTCACTTGACAAGTACAAAAGAAATTAATCTCCACCGGCTAATATGAATTAAAAAGAAAATTGTAGTCTACCTGGTTTCCTGTAAAAAAGATTTTCCTAAGCGGAATCAGTAGATCTCCAAGTGACAAAATATTTTTGCTTCAGCTAAGACAACTTTTTCAGCTGTAAAGCATTTCTTTAGAAACAGTTAAATACATATTTGACACAAAGGTTCTCCCATACCAATCCTAACATTAAAATGCTCCACAGTTAAAAGAAATACACTCTGTACTATATTAATTTGTGCAGACTTAGTCTATAAACTAGCCTAGAATTCAATGTGTCTGTGAAGCCTGAGTGAATAGATGTTTGCTTTTTAAATTAAGCACCTTGTAGTCAAACTTCTTTCTTTCTTTAATTCAATCTCTGCTTCTAGACTCCTCTAAGCAAGGTTGTTTTATTTTAGGAATGCTCTTTTAGTCAATTATTTAAATTGTAAAGCTGTACAACAGGATATAGTCTGTAGGGATTTGTTATGTACCAAGGGGTCATTTATTTATGAAATTTCTCTGCTCTAAGCCTGTTAAAATATTGATGTTCTTCCCCTTTGCTCCTTTTTTCTGATTTAAGTAAAATGGTAGGTATTGAGTTGAATTAATTTACAGATTAGCCATTATAATGAAGTCTTATTTAATCATTAAGACGAGTCAAAAGTGGCAAAATCTGGCTGATAGGATGTACCAAGGGGTCATTTATTTATGAAATTTCTCTGCTCTAAGCCTGTTAAAATATTGATGTTCTTCCCCTTTGCTCCTTTTTTCTGATTTAAGTAAAATGGTAGGTATTGAGTTGAATTAATTTACAGATTAGCCATTATAATGAAGTCTTATTTAATCATTAAGACGAGTCAAAAGTGGCAAAATCTGGCTGATAGGGTTTGGGAGAAGTTGTTCAGCAGTTTGGAAGGAATCCTGGGAGCAATCCAGGAGGAAACTTTGGTGAAGTTTCGTCCACATGTTGGTTTAAACATTGCCTACCTGGGTAACTTTTTCTTAGGGAGGAAATGTCGGAGTCATCTGCATCACTCACTCTCCATCTCTCCGCGGAGGTGACGCATAGTTTACAGCCTCCCCTTACAGATGCATTTGATTTAGGTGCTGTAGTAAAGTGGAAGTGTCAAGGTGATTCATCTGTCTGCCAGTGCTGACAGCTGTGTTACACAAAGTGCCTGTGTGGGATGCATTGATTGGGCTAAGGAAGGTTTGCCAGTATCAAAGGGAAAGGCTTTCTTTGTCACTACAAACACAGAACCTGCTCGAACACTGCGTTGCTTATTCTGAATCTGTTTCCACGATTCTCACTGTACATCAGGGACCAACAGCAACAGGGACTATCCCCTGGCAAACGTGCTTGAAAAAGAAATTGTGTTGCCATGACTAAATTTAAAAGAGGGGAAGTGATTGCAAATATATTGGGTTTATTGAAAAACCCTCTCTTGATCATTATTAGAATCATAGAGTGTTAAGGGGTTGGAATGGAGCTTAGAGCTCACCCAGCCCCAACCCCCTGGGCAGGGACACCTCCCACCAGAGCAGGTTGCTCAAGGCTCAGCCAACCTGGCTGTGAGCACTGCCAGGGTTGGAACATCTACTACCTCCCTGGGCAACCTGTACCCTTGGATCTGTCCTGTTTTATACAACATTAGTAGCTAAAAATGTTAATTTAATTTTGCTCCAAATCTTGCAAAATATCTAATTTTCTTTAAATGTGTGCCTGAAATCTCCTATTCCCATTCATTTATGGAAAATTCTACCCCAGGATCTATCTTGTGATTTGTCACTGCTCCTATTTCCAGACAGCTACTTTTACAAGGTTCTCATATTAGTAAAACATTTCCTAGATACTAACATTTTAGCATCTAATTCCTGTTTTTTCATCCGTACGTGAGAAATGAACCCCGTGGTCAGGTTGAATGATAGGTATGTTTGCAGCATTGTGGCCTGAGGTGTCATTTGTAAAACAATGAATTATTAGAAGAGGTAATAAGAGTAACCTCTGATGATACAGTGTCAGCTAAAGCTATTTGTCCATCATAGTCTCTGCCTTTATGGATTAAAAATAGTTGTATACTCAAAACCAATCTGAAATTCAGTGTTTCAGTTGTTGATATGTCAGTAGTTTGTCTAAGATTGTCCATACTTTATCACAATATTCCCCAAAATATTGCAAGTTCATTTAATACTGTGCTATGCTTTAGAAAAAGACATAGTTCTATTTCAGGAAAAAAATGTTACATTCAAAGTTTTCTTGGTGTCCTTGGTATATTGAAAAGAGACACTGAAGTTCTAATCCATAGGTGTTTAAAGAGCCTCAGAAACAACATTCATATGAAAAAAACCTGCAAAGAAAATGATTCTTTTCCATCATAAAAGTACAGAAGTAGCGCAGTCTCTAAGCTAAAATGCAGCTCATGAAACAATAATAAAATAATGAGAAATAAATGAAAACCTTTACGTATGTATTTGATCAGCTTTGAAATGTAAGTGCATGAAGAAAATGTCAATGATAGCAAAATTCTGGTCTGCACTTCCAACAGCTTCTAAGCATAGGTTGTAATGAACAACAGGATCATGAGGCAAACTCTGGGATCTCCACAAAACTGGGAGCAAGATCTCCTGAATCTGAGTCAGGACTCAACACCTGACTCTGCAATCTTAGGACATTTGATTTTCCATTTCAATTTTCTACCTGCAACACCAACACTTCCCTTCCACATAAATGTATCACCAAAGCAAGAAATATCAGCCTCAAAATGTGTAAATAAAATCTGGGACTTCTTGTGATCCATGAAATCCTAATTACTGAGCTGTTGTTTGTACAGAGACAAAAAGTTGTCTGACAATGCAGAGTACCGGCACAGTTTGATCACCAACTGCAATATTATTAGGAACCATAAAATTGCTGCAGAATTCTATAAGGATTTTTAATTGTGAACTGGGAGTTAGAGACCTTAAAATGCTATTAAAACCACCCTTTTCTCTCTTGCCAAAATAAGCTTCTACAGGTGATTAAAGGGAAATGAGGGATGAATGGACTGATGAAAGGACAGACCTTGCAGGATGCAAGCAGGAAAGGATTTATGTAGGAATATTTAATATTTAAGAACTGGCATGACTTCAGGAGTCAATTTCAAGGATTCTTCTGGATATAGACGACCTAGCAGGACATCAGTGTAGTAGGTACCTTATATAGTTCTCCTGAGGTTAAGAGCATCTAAAGTATCTTGTTAGATCTTCAACATACTTGAGGCAAGGATGAGTATCAAGTTAAAACATTCCCTCTCTAATATTTACTAGTTTCTGCACTGAACATCTGTTCCATGACTTCAGTCCAAAATTCACCATTAAAAGTTATGCAAACAAATAATGTAAATAATGACTGGAAAGGATTATTTCCTAATACTAAATTACAGTTCTGGTAGCAGCTTGAAAATGAGCAATTTTCTTGTGCTTTAGCTCTTTCAATGCACATTAGTTTAAATTTTAGCAATTAGAATACTTAGATCATTAATCAGAATTTGCACTTTCATGCAAATAGCAATACGTAACATGAGGAAAAATTCCAGCGCTGGTTTTGGCATTGCAGTATGAGAACAAAGTGAGAAGAATGTGCCATGCTATGAGATTTTGGAGTTGGCCCAATGGAGACGTGACCCAGTCAGGCTCTAGGACATGCTCAGGTCAGTCAGATCTCTGCTGGAGTGACTCAGTCCATGCAGAAGAGAAGGAATCAGGGACACTGGAGTTGTGACACTCTTCCCTGTGATATTTCATTTCTTCCTGAATGAACCAGTGTTGTGCATAAAGGGACACTTTGTTTTTCTGGTCTTCAGGGAAAAACCTTCCTTAGACCTCCAAAGAGCAAGTTACACACGTGACTGCTTAGAAAATAGCACAGAAATTGTATTTGTCGTAATCTCCTGTAAAAATATTTGTCCTGTGCAAAACACTTTAGTCTCAGCATTTCAGAAAGTAAGATCATTGCAAGAATCCTCCTAATTTAGCAAAGAACCTCTTTGATCCTGAGCTTTACATACAACCCACTCTTTGCCTACATCCCTTGGAGCAGCTCAGTTTCTAACTTCTACCTCTTCTCCTGTATCAAGTCTTATTTGCCTGCTCTTACATATTCCTTTCTTTTTAAATGCAAAAATATTCAGTTATTTTGCAAGACTGGCTGATTTTCTCCAGTTGTCTTTCCTTTTGCTGATGGAACTGCAATAATTTTATAAAATAAATTTCCTAATTTTTTTTTTTGATAGCTTGGGCCAACAGTCAGTGGTTCCAAAATGGAAATTTCTGATTTGCCCTTTCAAAGCAAATCCAGTGTACAGAAATAACATGTAGGCCTATATTTCATACAAATTTCAGTAAATAAAGCTATTATTCTGACAATTTTCCCTCCTGCAGTAGGGGAGTTCAAGAAATTTAGGTGAGTGAAAATCAATAAAATAGCGAAAATACTTTAAATTCTTTACAAATATAATAACTGACTTCAGTTCAGACCAATATAATTAGACTGAAAATGCATTTTTCTGATCCACACCTTCCTGTAGTCTGTGCTCTATGAATTCCAGCTCTGCAGTGTGCACAGAATGGAATTTCACTCGGAATCTTTTTACAAAGTAGCTTTAATTTTAAGCCCTGAACAAATTGTGACAAGAGAAAGGAATATGATTTGAAAAAAAAAATTGCTAGAAGTGAAACCTCATTGATTCTGTAATAATTCAAAATTTAATATCCACAATTTAGATTTATTGAAGGTTTTAGGCATATTTCAATCTGGCTGTGAGATCTGAGCACAAACACACTCCCCAATCATCTCTCCATGAGCCAAGTCCACAAACATAATGTTTCAATGGGCTGATTGTAAATGTCTGTGTGTTCATTCTGGAACATTTTTATGGCAGTTACATTAGGTTTGTTTTCTGGAAGATGCTCTGGAACTTTGCATGTGACATGGATGTTGCACAACACACACATCTACGTAAAAACATCTACACTCTGATGGCTTATTCCAAACCATGTCATCACCCTAGATGTTTATTGCCAAATCCTCTGACCAACAAAAATCACAATACAAACACTGCGCACCACTTATTTGCAGGGAAATGCAGAACTGATCAGGCTATTGCTGAAAAGCCTTTTTCAGACTTATTTTTTCCAAACTTTATCAGTCTAATATAGTTCAGATTCTTCAGTTTTGTTCCCAAACTTAGATGCTCATTATATTAATATGAATCCATGCAAGTAAATTCTAGGCAGTAATTGGGATAAATGAAGTTCATCTCTATTTTGTGGTCACTTTTGCATTTATGTTGCTGGGATGAGAAATCCACCCCACAGTCCACACGGTGATTTAAGGGATGTTCATGTGGTTTTTTCACGTTATTATCAGCAGTTAAAAAGAGGGAGAGTGGAAATGCTTCTTTAAGCTACAGAAACATGAAAGAGGGAAAAAAACCCTCTTTCACATCAATTTTCCACATTAAAATAGCTTTGTCTGTTTCGAATTTAAAAGCAAATAAGAGCTAAGATCTGTGCTGAGCTCTGTCAGACACAAAGCAGCAGTGACTGTCGCAGAGCATCAGTGCAGATCCCTCGTGCTCTTTTCCACACTGAGACCTTAGGAGCCCAAATCCCTTGGGTGACTCTGAAAATGCTACATATCCTCATGGCAATGCCAAAGCAAACCAAGCCAAATCCATGCTCCATGCTCTGTTTGCACATATATTACCCCAATCCTTCGGAGGACGGAGGTGTTTTCTTGGAGGTTTGCACTCTGCTATGTAAATTCTCAACACTCAGCACAGCCAAAAACCTGTTTCCTTCAGCTGAAATTGATAGCACAGGGATAAGGTTTGTTTTGCCTAAAAAAAAAAAATTAGTTTTTAAACCCAAACCTTCAGGATTTTCTTAAGTAGTGGTTTCACTAAGTTATGGGTATTTAGCTTGAATATAAACTGAAATATAGTCAAATTTTTAATAAAAGTGAAAAAATTCTAATGAGAAAATACTGGTTAAAATATGCCACGTTTTTTACAATTAAAATACAGTAAATCTGAAATTTCAGCAGAAAATCATCCAAATTAAACATGAAACTCAGCTCAGGAACAGTTCAATTAACTGAATGTTATAGCCAAGACAGATTTTACTTTCTTGTTAAAGACCAAATTAGTATCATAAACCCCAAATTTTACCTGGCTATAAGGTGACTCCTGGAGACAGGAAATTGTAATTTGAGATGACAGTGCTGAAAATGGAATTTCTAAATGAAGCCCTGACAATTGCTTATTTTTTCAAGTAAATGAAACAAAGAAACACAGCAGCTCAAACCCTGCTAAAATAAAACCAAATATGCATATGAAATATGAAGCAAACATTCATTCTCAATACTGAATTATTGTGTACAAAAGTGCATTTCATCCCAACTGCCTTTGCACCTGTGAACAGCACAATTAATATGTCTTCCATGGATTACTTCATGGAAGATAACACTTTCAAGAGAAATTAAATATGGATACAACTTTCTGGCTCAAGATGCCCCTAAACTGCAGATTGCTAGAAGTGTCTCTGGGGACAAGACAGGAGTGTCTGTGTGTTTGCTTTGCTTTTTACAGTATTCCAAGACACTCTCTGCAAGCCAGTGCTGGAGGGAAAGGCTGGTGGGATGCAGCCTGGACACTGCTCACTTCAGTTCTCAGCAAGGTGACTCGGGAGGATTTTTGTGCCATACATTTGTTCTTGAGAGAGGGAAGGGACTGAGAACAGCCTTTAATAAAGGGACACAGATGTTTGTGTTTATTGCACCACCTGAGCTAATTAAAATTCTTATTTTTTTTTTTTTAAAAAAAAAAAGGCAGAAAGCTCCCTGTGGGAATGAGAAGTGGCTTTAAAAAACATTACAGATGGGATCATGAAAAAAGATTCTTTTCAAAATAAATTATTTGGTTTAGAGGTTTGGAGGAAAAAGAAAAGAAAAGAAAGGGTATCATGCCACTGATGTCCAATTTGTAAGCATTCTTTGTCTGAATTAGGACATAAGGAAATGGCTTTGTCAAGTTCCATGCAGCACCTTGCATTGGGTAAGGGTTTTTATCCTCAGTCTTTGAGAGAGAAAAGCCTGGAAGAAAGGATCCTGTCTGTCTTGAACACTTCGAGGTGACAACCTTTGGCAGATAAATCTTGTCATGGCATTACTGATGTTACATGAATCCTAAAGAAGCTGAAACATCTTGTTGCATATTTCCCAGATGTTACTGAGCTTTGCCAAATCCACAGGGATTTCTGAGCAAGACCCACAAGAAAATACCAGTTGCCCTGAAGTGATCCATAGCTACAAAAAGTCATACCTTGCTTGGACTTGCACCAATCCTACATTTTTTTTATTTTGTGTTTTATTTTCAAGGACTGAATTGTTTTTGTAGTGAAGCAGTTAATATAAATCGAAGCCACCCTCCATATTTCACTGCACTGCTTTTGAAACCAAAATGACAGATAAAAGACAAAAAATAAAGCTTTAATCTGAATTAGTTTTTGAGTCAAATTCTTTTGTGGAGATAAAAGATATCTGTTCACAGATAGGTTTCTGTTTACCTAACAACTAGCAAATATTTTCTAAAGGTCTGAGAATTTTCCATACCATCTTGATACAATTGAATAGAAGACCCATTTAGCCTAATGAGCATTAAGATTAAATCATTTACTCACAGATCAAAGGAGATTTTAATTATGTAAACGAGTTGTTCAGAAACACAAAGTGTTCCATTAAGCTTCACAATTAATACATACAATATTTATGAGTTCAGACTTTTTTCCTTGTTAAAAATTGATTGTTACATCAAAAAAAAAGAAGCCTTTCCCTAGATGCACTGATTGAAGGAAAAATAGTTTAAGCCATAAAAGTAGCAGGGATGCAAAAGAGTTTACTGCCTTTTGCTTTTCCTTCTCCTCTTCTTTTTGCCCCCTTTGCTTTTTGGTTGTTGTTGCTCTGAGCGTCTTGTCACCAGATGTTCATTATGTGTACACAAATATTGAGTTCATATAAGTACTCAAGACATGGTTATACCATAGTGGAGGCATATCCTAAATGGAGTTGGGGCAAAATAAAAACATTGCTCTGAAAAAGGATTTCTTCTAAAAAATCCCTATTTAAAGCCTTTCTATTTCTTAGAAAATGAAACAACAATAACATGGTACAAAAAGGAACTGAGGTTTGGCTCATTGGTGTTCATTTTTCATACTCTTGTTTTTCCTTAAGGGAACAACCTTGGGTAAAATGAAGCATAAAAAGGTCTCCTCCTGCTTCCATATTCTAGCAGATATTACCTTTCTGTGGCACAACAATGCTGCACATGATAGATCCTTAAATCACTGTATTATTTCTAACAGGCAAGATTAAAATAAATGCAAAGAAAACAAATGATGGAAAGAATGCTGATCAAATATGCAAGCTGGATTAGTTATAGAGTAATTTATTTCTACTAGAAGTTCTACTTAGGAAAGCAAATCAAAAGAATGGAAATTTGCTGACACTAAGTAATCCTGAAAAACAGAGAGACTGGTTGTAGGAAAACTGATGACTACTTAAGAGGGATGAAAAATCCATTCAGATTCTCAAGGCCAGAGCTATGCATTAGCGAAACTTTCACAAGATTAGTTGCTACACTTAAAGAAACTTCATTTAAAAAATAAAAAATAAAAAAATGAGAGCAGAATACCTTTCCTAGGTGTGCTGGGGCAAAATTCTACCCTTAGTTACAGAGTAAACTCCAAGAGATTAAACCTTTTTGCTTAGTTATTAAGGCGACTCAAAGGCACTGACCAAATGTGTAAATTTGACCAGAAAAGTCACTGATGCTTCCACGTTAGATTTACAAGGAAGAAGCATAAAATGTTATGAAATCTGTACCATTGTGTCAGTGAAAAATTCCAACACCTTCAACATTCTGTTTTAACAGAGCAGCTGAAATTTGGTTGTTTTTCTTTTTTTTTTTTTTTCATATATTGGAACTCATCATACTTTAGCTCTTTCACTCAATATCTTGGTCTTATGATTGATCTTATTTATTTTTGGGTTGTGTGCAACTTGAAGCTGATGCCAGAGTTATTCTAATTATAACACAGTCAACAGAATGACAGAAATCTTATGTCCTGGAACTCTATAAATAATTCAATGGAACTCTATAGTTTATATTCCTTGCAATCCTAATATATCCACAAACTTATGGTCAGCTTTCAGATATTTTCCATGTATTTACCTTTCTCTTGCAATAGAATTGCATCCCAAACCAGAATCTTTTGCCATGCTCCTAATGCTCCTGCCTTGGGATACAGATGGCTGCAGAGAAGAAGTTTAATTCACTACCCATCTATTCAATGTCTATCAAAATAAGTGTGAACGTAAATTATCCCAATCACTTTCATGTATGGCATATGAAAACTGAGAAATTAGTGTCTATTTTTCCTTCTGGTAGAGGAAAGAATCAATTGCAAAGACTTTCAGTGACTTTTCCTTACTTATATTTTTCCTCTTGGTAGAGGAAAGAATCAACTGCAAAGAATTTTAGTGACTTTTCCTTACTTATATTTTTCCTCTTGGTAGAGGAAAGAATCAACTGCAAAGAATTTTAGTGACTTTTCCTTACTTATATTTTCACTCACAATACTCCCAAGTCCCATTAAGCCATCCCTTTCCCTAGCCTCCACACAAATAACTCCTGACAGACAAAGCAGTAACACTGCAGCACATTCTCCCTTCGCACAAGAGCCATAGGAACTGCAAGGTGGAGGCAACCAAGGAAATGTGCAGTGTGTGGTACTCATCACATAGATCCAACTCTGCAGTTATCACTTGTGGGTTCAGCTCTGGAGGTATCACTTGTGGGTTTACATCTGCTGTACCCAACATTTCTGAAGCAGCGAGCAAAGTGCACAGCTGTGAAGGCTGAAGCTGAAAGGAGCTGTGCCATTAAGGGAGATGATGCTATGGGCTGGATTCAATCTGGCTGATTAAGATTTTCCCAGGGGACTTCAGCTGATAGTCTCCAAGCCGTGATCCCTGTCTGCACCCTCTGTAAAACTGGATGCATCCTCACTACTTCAGTGCTTTCGTTTTGGTGGGCAGAATGTTACTCGGAGACAAAATAGATATCCACATATAGCTCTTGCCATATGTTCAACAATTTTAAAGACATTGACTCTAGTTAAGTCAAAGCAGTTAAGCATCTAAGCTAGGCAGAAAAGGATAGAACAGAGGGAGGTTTGGAATGACTTTGGAAACATTTAAATGGTCTGAATTTCCTGTGGGTATGACAGACATGAGAAAGGAGCAGAAAGAGAAAGGTTAGGTGGATGAGATCCTAACAGTCTTTTCAACTGCCTTAGGGCTGCCTAATGTACCAAAGAGCCAGGACAAAATATGCCATCAGTGCTGCCTCATGGACTAGGTACATCACCTTTGAAGTGCTGATATTCAAAACGTGCATTCCACAGTGCTTTTTCAGTCCACAAAGAATTAAAAGGAAGCAGCTTCCCAACTTAATGTGAGGGGTTGTTTTTTTCTCCCTCTTACATATTTGATAAAAGACAGAAAAATTCTATCTTTCAAAAATTTCCTGCTTTTCTGGGAAGGTGATCGTTTTTAGAGGTCCAATATCCACTGAAAAAGTAAATACCTAAAGAGCATTGGTTATATAACCATATCATTGTGATTTCTACAAAGTTATGTCTCTCTCAAACCAAGAAATCACCTGAAAACTTAAGCCACACATCTGTTTCAGGCATTTCCTGATTTTACTGTCTATGATTGACATATTCCAGTTAAGTGGCAGAAGAAGGAAGATGAGATCAGAGCAAGAAATATGGTGACTGAGCCTCTCTTGCTGTCAGTGCAAGATTATTTGCTGTACTGTATTGTTTAGAGGTTGTCTGTCCACTCTTAAATGACTCCAAAAGAGAGCATTCGTCACTTTTATTGGAAAATGATTCCCTAGTTTAGCAACCGACAGCCACAAAAAAGATAAAAGTAGAATTTTTCCCAAGTTTTAGCCCATTTGTCCAGAAGAAACTTTGTGCTATCCCAGATTCTTGCTCTTTTAATTTGTGTGTATAAACCCTCCTTACATTATCTCATGTGTTTAGTCTTTAACCAGACCAAAAATGATGAATATGATAGATTTGGTTTTAGTGCACTCATTAATGGATCTTCATTTTTTTCTTCAGGGTGCAAAGACATGTAGGGGGATAAGGAATTGAATAACATATAAAACTAAATTTTAAATAGTCACAATAAATTCCTTAATTCAAAGTGCTTTTATAACAAAGATAGTACTTTAAAAATATAGTAAAAGAGAAATCATACTGAGCTCTCAGCTGAGGCAAAGTGAAGCATTCAGGCCCATCATTAACCCTTGTACAGCAGCTTGAACATGAGAGAAAACACATTTTATCCACCCAAAGACAAACTATACAGAGGGAATTAAAAGGATCGGAGACAAAAAGAGGAAAAGAGATGAGGCTACCGTGTAGTTTTCAAAAATCACAAGTGTTCAAACAAGAATTGACAGTGAATGCATTTGAAACCTGCCAGATTATTGAATTAAGGAGTTTTAATTTGGTTTCTACACTGTTCCTTTCAGTGGGATTAAAGAAATGACAGCATTTTTATGTCATTTGCTGCTCCCTAGTGGGGAAAACCCACAACTTCAAGGGTAAAAAGAACGAGAAGGGGAAAACCAAAAAAACCCAAGACCATTTGTAAATTCTGAGCTATAAGGCAATCCTATTTCCTGAGAGGAAAGTCTGTGTTCCAGTGTCACACAGGTATCAGTTTTGAGGCACGAACAACGAAAATTTAAATAAAAATGGGAACACACATTTACTTTCTAATATTTGCATCAACAGTTTAGAGTATTTAAAGCTATGATTTCATCTGGAAAAACACTCTTCTACATCAGGGATCAAAATTCCCTATAGGAAAAGTACAGTAGCAATACCTAAGTAGAAATGGTTGTGAAGATAAATACCAATCTTGGAACAAACTAGGAAGGAACGGATACTTTTCCTCAGAGGAAAACATGCCCAGGTTAAGGCAGGCCACAAGCTGTGCATCACCAAAGTGCTGCTCCTCTGGAAAAGGTCAACTGCTGCACCTCTTGCTGTGATGGGAAACCAGGAACATGCCCTGAGAAGGCATAAAAGTTTTCTGTGTTTGTATTGAAAAGGTTTGCATTGAAGTATTGACTCGAGTTGGTACTAACTCCAGTTTAAGCACTTCATTTTGAGATGTGGACGAAGTAAAGGAGAACATGGAGAACATGCATATAGTCTGGGTATTGGCTTCACCAAAAGGGAGGGAAGGAATAATTAAGGCAGACACCACATGATGCTCCAGCAATCACAACTGCTTCCTTTCCTCCAGACCAACAACTAAATTTCATTCAAATGTTTGTTTATGGACTATTTTCCCCTATCACTCTGTGATCAGAACTCCCTATCTGGGCAGGACACACTTAGCACATGCACTGCAAGTAATTCATGGCTAATCCAGGGGTGGCAGAAGGATGTTTAACAGACTTGAGGGGATTACTTTCCATTCTATTTTCTCTCTACAATTTACAGCTCTTGTCTGGAAATGTGCCCTATGGAAGCTTTTGGATCTCTTTTATTTTGAAGTGTGTAGATTGTTTTGGTTAGTTAATATCTAATATTTTTTCCGTAGAGAGAAAGAGTTTTTTCAGAGCCCCTGGGCATTAAAATTATTTTGAAACATTTAGAATTCCAATGGTTATTCCATCCTATACAACTATGCAGAGTCAAGCATTGCTTTCTTGAATATAAATGGAAAGTTCATAATGAAATTAGGGAGAGTGATACTTGTGCATCAAACCCCCCGAATTTGGCTCCTGTGTACTGCTCCACTTGATGAAATACATTTTAAAATCCAGACATTTAATAACTCTAAAAGCCTGTAGAGCAAAATGAAAAATCATGGTACAAAAAGAAGAAACTTTTTTGCTTAACCTGCACAACTTCGTAAATGTGAATATTCCTGTCCTAGCACAGAGGCTTTCTGTTTGTTGTTATTGCCTCTTCCATGAAATTGATTCCCTAATTTCCTTGAGTGCAGAGATGGGCTTGTTTGCTTTCTCTAATCACAGAGGAAAAAGCAGTAAGTCATATACAAGCAGAATGCATTTACAGTCTCTTCATGCAGTTGGTACAGCATATGCATTTTAGCTAATTCTTCCATTAAAATCACATCAGGGTGGCCAAGTCACCTCATTCTCAAATCACATCATTCCTACAGGCTTTGCTTTAGGAGGGGCAACCAAAATGTCTCACTGTACAAGGGTAATCCTCCAGCGTCAGCTGGACTGGGAGAAACCTTCCAGATTATCACTAGCTCATTTGCTTTGGAGCTTTCAAGGATGTCTCCCATACAGAGATGTAAGGAATATAGAGATATATAGAAATTCCTCCACTTTAAATGGCAATTGGACCACTCAATTTTCAGCTGACTCCTAAATTAAGTGAAAGAAACTTTTCACTGGAAAAACTCACTTGAAAATCTGGTAATTGAAACCCAAGGCTGCTCAGAACATTTATTTTAGGAGTCAAACACTTAAATACACGTTTGGCAGCTGAACAGCAAAGGGACTGGAGGCTT
>NW_008659571.1:14358-22124 GCF_000695815.1 Acanthisitta chloris | reverse complement strand
CTCTTTCCATCCTTCAACACTTTAAAACTTGTTGAACTGGTCAAGAAAGTCATTAAGAACACCTTATAGGCAATGGTTCATGTGTGAACTGTGCAGTTTAGGTAAAAATTGCTCTACAAGCATTCTGACTGTAAGGAGGAAGGATATGGATAAGAACAAGACCATTTCAGATTCTCCATGATTTTTCCATTTTTCTCTGACTATAAGGAGGGAGGATATGGATAAGAATAAGACCATTTTGGATTCTCCCTGATTTTTCCCTTGCATTGCTGTCAGAACAAGTAGCAATGTATTTATTAAGTACTTGCAAGTTTAAAACCCCATCTCATTTCACACTCAGACAAAGCAACTTGTGACTGTTTCTGCTCAGACTGTACAAACAAATCTTCCAGTAACACAGTCTACCTGTTTATTGGACTCTTCAGCATTTTTTAGAGTTCATTGCCCTGTGCAGTTATATAGAATTCAATACCTTATTTATAACATGCACTTTATTCCTTGTTTTGTAGTTGTTTGTTTTCATTGACAGTTTCAGTAATTACTGTACTGTTGTGCAGAGCAAATGCAAGCGCAATGAATTAAGTTTACTGTGAGCACAGAAAAGTAAAATTTTTTTAAGAACCCAATGAAATAAACCAAAAATAGTCAGCTGCAAATTTTCAAAAAAATTTGAAAAAAAAATCAGTCTATACAATAGGAAGAACAGTGTCATGCAAAACTTGCTTAAAAAAAGCCAAGATTAAAATTTGTCAGTATTGAAAGTTTCTAAGGGTTCTACATACAAATTTTTTATTTGAAAGACTGGTTGATAAAAAAATGTGGCAATTTTAGGTCTTCACTTCCCTCCCTTAGCCACCTGCTAAGGGAATGACGAAGGACATCAGTCACACACAGACACCAGAGCCACTGCCACACTTCTGTCTCCCAGAGCTAAGCTTATCTGCACTAAACCTCTCCTGATAACACTTACATATCCTCTAATACTTACTGCTGTTGTGTTTCCAGCAGATTATTAATTATTAAATTGTTATAGACACCGGATGCTTTCCTAATTTGGCTTTCAATTCATAACTGCTTCTTCAACAACAAACACAACAGTAACACTGGTTTTACTCTTCACCATCAAACTGACTTTTACTTGCACTATCATCCCTTCCTCCTTTACCCACAAATAGTCACTATTATTACAAGTGACAGGTGGTTTGCCATGTGGCTCCTCATGATAGCAAAGGAAAAACGTTCATAAAATTGTATTTTGTGGTCTCTAATGCTATATCAATATTAAGCAGAGAATGATATCAGAGAAACAACAAGGAGTCCATCCTTGCTGAAAGAACTATCCGACATGACTCTGTAGTATTTCCTTCCATAATGTTATCTGTTCCATTCAAGACTCAGCTAGGACAAAGCAGAATGCTTGTGTTCTGCTCTCATCCTCTTTCTGGAAGGCAGAGGAGGTGACTTCCAGATGCCTTTTGTGTGTCAAAGTACTTCATGTAGAATCTCCAGTTCCCTGGATTTTAAGACTCCTATTAGAAAGTCTTTGTTTCCTGAATCACTGGGTGATTTCACAATACTTAAACAGACAAAAAACACACCTCAGGAATAAAAATCACACCATGGGAAGGACACGAGACAACCAAAGGTCTATGCAGTGTTTATACAGAGGGAAACTCACCTAGAGCTTTAGGTGCTACCATCAACCCCTGAAGTATTTTTGCAAATCTAAGTGCTTAAATAAGCTAACCCAAAGAACTATGGAACTGCTTTTGGAAGTAAAGTGTACTGACACTGGACATATGATCTCTCAGTCTAGATCTCATCTCAGCTGCTTCAACAGCAAAATGAAAATAGTGTGAAATATGACTATGACAATCCTTGATCTAAGCACTACGAGACACACTCAGCTCCCACGGGCAGCACTCAGCACCACCTCTTAATGGAACGCAGAGCTTCAATTTTGGGGTTTGGACATGAATTTTTCCCTATTTTCTACTCCTGATCTCACTGAACTAAAAATCAGCAGGTCTGCAGGTGCAACATGGATGTCAGTATTAGTGTTATTTGCACAACATACTGGAAAATTCCAGATCAGCCTATGCAGCCTCCCAGCACTGGAGAGATGGAATTAGACGTGCAGGAAAGTGAAAGGTAAAGATAGTTTTGTATTGATTTATTTCTACAGTTTTAATAGTTTTCCTCAAGTGTATGAATTTTAATTTAAAATGCAAATTTGTAGTGGTATAATTGACTAGAATATGGTGGAATTAGTACTGTTAGCAGTGATTTATCTCATGTCACCAAGAGAAAAATAATAGAAAGCAACACTACACAGCAGAAAAATTCCTATTAGTTAAAAGCTTAGTAGCATAGCAAACAATTCCCATTGCTGAATAAAACAGGAGTTGCTGCCTGAATGGAATATATCTTAAAAGAAATGATAAGCAATTAAAAATTGACAAGACTGCTCTAATGGAATGATAATGGCTATCAAGGGTAATATCCAACCAGATAATAAGCAACTGAACTCACAGATCAATTAAACCTCTAAGAAAATTTGTGCACTCTTTGTCACAGTGGCTGTTCCAAGGGAAGATATTCTATACAGGACAAGGGATGAACTAGATTCGCAGCCAAGGGATGAACAAGATTTTTAAAGACTCTTGACTCCGAAATTCAAAGAAAAAAATTAGAGAAAATGAGTGTTTAATTAGATAAACAGAGAAAGAATATTTTGTAGGAAGTATAAAATTTACTTTTGACATATTGGGATTCAAAAGTCACATAGAAAACTTTGGGCCTTTTTATTTTTCTTCAGTTCTTTTCCCTCTTAGCAAGTCTATATATACTCAGAAAGCCCAAGATATGCCTGGACTAAAGGGAACATTTCAATCCTTGGTCCCCTCTCTAAAGCAGCCACCACCTCCATGCCAGCACTGGCTGTTAAGTAGCTGAACCAACCAGATCTACCAGTGTTTTATTTATTTTGTGTATTGCAAGTGTACAGCTGCAGTTTATCACGGTGACGGCTAAATCCATCATCCTCTACCTGGAGCTATAATAGGAGAGCTCTCAAATCAACAAGTCTTTCCTTCAGAGTAACTGAACTGTAAATTGTCCTTGACCAGTCAGACAAACAAAAACAACCTTCCCTGTTAATCTGCTGAAGACAAACAGTTCACTGTCTCTCATCCTCACAAGAAGGATGTCGGTGGCAATGGTGGTTTATATGTCACATCCTTCACGCCATGCTGTTCTGCTCTCGGGTTCAACAGCTTCGGGAGGTATTCACAAAGAGATGCAATCCGACCTCTAGAAATGTAAATAATCATTGTGTTTCTAGGAAGATGAGGCTTTTTTTGAAACGAAAATGAGGTTTCCCAGATCACTGGAAAATGATAGGGAAAGTATAAGGGTTTTTACTAGATAGAGAGATCTTCCAATGATGTGGGACTGAAAACCTTGTGTGAAACACAGGCAGATTTTGATTCTTGTCCAGAATCATGTAATCAATTTCATTAAATAATTACAGAATTATCTGGGATGATGTGCATACTTCACTCTAACTTTAGAGATTAGATATATATATTTTGATGTTACTCAAAATCATTTTCATTTAGCTTAGTTTATGTGTTCTTGCAGCAACTGAGTGCAGACGTTTTATATCTCCTCATCACTTTTTGTAACTGATTTTTAAGGTGTTTTACCAAAAAAAAAAAAAAAAAAAAAAAAAAAAATTCCTGAAAGGCTCCATTAAAGAAATGCTGACACATTATGTTACAGTATGTTACAGTATCTTGGGTTCTATCAGTCACATTTCATTACTTTTACATAACATGGTTCTATTGATGCAACCTGATGTGACATGTCACACTGCAGTGTCAGCGACAAACTTGGGCTCAAAAGTTTTTATCCTTAAAACCACTGTCTAGACAAAACACATGAGAAATGACTACACATATTCCTTTATTTATCACCACAAGTAAATAATTTAAATTAGGCTCTAGCACATAATTCCCTGCTGCATTTGTGCATACAGTCAAAAGAGGAAATAGAGTATTTTACTTGTGGCACATCTTTATTCAGATCATCCAGAAGTGTCTGGGTCAACAGCTTCCTATTTATTCAAATTTATATTGACTAGCTTCAGAAGGCAAAGCTGACAAAATGATTAATTAGACTTTATAACTCATTGTCAGGCTGCAGTTTAATAGAATTAGTAGAGCTTAAGTTCATCTTTAAATACCATGACGGTTTTCAGTTTAAATACGTCAAATTACATTTTTCAGGCAGGACCAAATACAAAATGACTTATGCCAAACTTAAGGAAAACCCAAAAGGACTAAACAGGTATCATGTGTAATACAGGACCTTTATGACAACTGAAATATCTAAGGGAACTGATTCCCTGTTTTCCTGTGCAGGCAGTAAGTTGCCTGAGTACAAATGTACAGGTGGTTATAGTGTTGTCATGTATGTGGTTCTGTGATCTAGTAAAAATTATTTAAACTAGACAATTTCAACAAAAATACTGTCAAAATCCACATGGTGAAAGTGGAACAGTTACTAAGCTAGTAGTAAAAATAGTATTTTTGTCTCAAATGCACAAGGTCTACATGGCCTTTGATGGGGCCATGACTACATGAGAAGTGTCGCACATATTTCATATGGCAACTCTTAATGTAAACAATTGAAATTCAAATGCAGCTTCTGATGAGTCATATTGAAATAAATAAACAATTAAAATGTATACTCAATAATAAGAACTTTGGTTTTTTTCTTCTTCTTTATAAATCTTTATTTCCACCCTCAGATGCTAATATATGGCCTGACCTACAGGAAGACTTTACTTACTACCTACAGGAAGACTAATAATGTTCACAATGGGTTTGTTTTATCTTTAAAGGTACTTTCCAACATAGACAAACAAGTTTTCTACTATCTTTCACTTTTACTATGGAGTGCTACCTTTTTGCAGAAGTATGTATTAGGCAAAGAGAGACATTATATTCATGTTAATCAGCATTTCTAACTGATAATTTTAGACTAAACTGTATTAAGTCTCTATCTCTACAAGGTCAAGGGTGAACAGCTCTGACAAGAAATGGTCTTAGTGTGTAAAACCCCAGAATTCTAGTAACACTTTGTTCTAACTTGTTTTTCCAGGCCTTACCTAGACCATAACTTTTGAAATTGTAGAAATACAGGAGATAGAAAATTCAAATTAAGCTTTGCCCCAGCTGTTGAAAAAAGCCATATTTTTAACCAGCTGTTGGCTTTTATAAAACACTCACCCAACTGAAAAAACCCTCTGTATTCCAAAGTTTTGCGTGTATCCAAATCCCAGGGCTTTAATTAAGGCTGTTTAAAAGATGATAAATGGAAATGTCATTGTGTTTAGAAGTCTGAGTAGAAACTTGTCTCTTTGAAAGTTTGGATGCATATATGAACAGGGGCCACTGTCCACTGAGTTTCTTCAGATTTTACTACTGAATGTCCATTGAACCAAACCTTTCTGTGAGTTTTAGCAGCAAAATCTGATTCCTTCAGTACCAACTGCACATCTGTAGTCATGGCACCTCTTCCCACACCTGCCAGGTAAGCACTCAGCTCATTCATTTTTATCTCCCACATTTGTACCAACTGCTCAGTGTACCTGGAATGCTCAGCTGGGGACACACATGTTCATTCTCTCTGTGAGCCTTTCCAGCATCACACCAGCCTTTATTCCTCTATAGGGAAATCTCTCTCTTTTATATCCTGACCTTTAAGTATTCCTTCAAGAGGGAACACTTTCTGGGATAATGATGTAGAATTCATGCAAATGTTAAACCTTGTCACAGATACTCAGCTCCTTCTGTTTGTGCATTTCCTGAAGAGCTACAATAATGTCACAAAAGTCACCTGCAGACTTTTAAATAACTTTATAGCTCCAAACACCTCTGATCATCCAACCTTCATGCTGGTTCTAAACCCAAGTACTGAATTTGCTATAAATTTGTTTTCCTTATCCATTTCCTCTTCTCTATTTTTGGTTTATGAACATGGCTAAGGAACAGGCATTTATGTGTCAAAAACTGTTTCTAGCTCATCTTCTTCCCCAGAACATGTGTGATTACACTTGCATATATGACCAGTTTGTAAAAAGAAGATTTGATATGAAAAAAATAATGTAATATTAATACCAATTTGGCATTAATCTCAACTTATTCCATAGTGCTTTAGTTCAGAGACCTCCTGGTTTACTACAGACACATGCAGGGTGTTAAAAAATTTATGATTTCCACAACACACAGAGCAGGTACATTGACATTACATCCTGAAGGTCACTTAAACAATACTTGATGAAGAAATGATGTCTTAAGGGAGATACTGCTAGGTAAATTACACAAGAAATCTTATTTTTTGATGTATATTCAAGAGAAATTTAACACCATGATGCCAGAAGCACATCACAGATAGCAAAGGGAAACTGTAAGGAAAGATCTTCAAAGAGGAAAGGGCAGGTACAAAATCATAGAATCATAGAATCAACCAGGTTGGAAAAGACCTCCAAGATTATCAAGTCCAACCCTACTGTGGTTACTAGACCATGGCACTAAGTGCCACATCCAGTCTCAGCTTGAAAACCTCCAGGGATGGGGAATCCACCACCTCCCTGGGCACCACATTCCAATGTCTGATCACACTCTCCGGAAAAAATCTCTTTCTAAGTTGCCTCTAAACATGTAGAATACTGGGAACAGACCTGTTTTGATATAATGACAGACAGCAAAGTGAAAACCTACAGTGTTACCATTTCAGGGGTTTGTTTCAAACAATGCATTTTCTGCAATGTTGATGGAATTCTGTCCTTATTCCAGGAACCAAAAAGCATATTCGGCACCAACAATGCCTGTGCTGGCAGGGAGACAGAAAATGCCCAGGGTGTCTATGTGGCACTTTTTCCATCTCTGGGATCTCATAAGCACTGGTGACACATGGATAAGGAAACCAGATCCTGACGAGGTTAATTTAAATCCACCAGAAATTTTCAGGCTGGGATTTGATCATGGATGTAGTAAGCCAAGAGAGAACAGAGGAATAAAGAGGCCTAGGCAAGCTTTGCCCATGAGCAGTGAAATATTTGAGTATGTATTTCATAGAAAATTCCAGCAGACAGGTCTGATGGTCCTTCAGGAAGAGGCAATTTTCCACTTAAATGCATATTCATATTAACTTGTGTAGGACTGTGCAGATGAAGGAGGCAATCTATAAGGAACTCAAAGCAAGTGTACTGAATGAGATTCAAAAGAGCCAATTCAGCATTTAGGGTATACATGACTGATCATAGAGCCATAATGAAGAACAATATCCTTTGATGTTAATTAGTTGCACTTGATAAGGCAATGCTGAGCAGCTTTACAGCAGTGGAGGAAGAAAAATCAAAACCTCAATAAAGCTTTCAGATTGCTAAAGCCAATAAGGATTTTTTAAAAAGCAAACCAAGAAGTCCCTAATTCATTGGACTATCTGAACTCCATACTAAAAGGAAAGACCTAATAGAAAACCAGAAAGAGGAATATCAAAGGTATAATTTTGACAGAAAATGCTACACATATTTATTTATTTATTTAATTTTTTTCACATTTTCCCAAACCCCAACAGTGCATGAACAGAGTTACACAGGGGATGCTCATAGTCCAGCAAATCACCATCCAAGTTAGCGCACTTGCTCCCTGCCCTGGGATCTTGTTCCTTTGCTGTTTGCACACACTCATGGCCAA
>NW_008659571.1:1030-14304 GCF_000695815.1 Acanthisitta chloris | reverse complement strand
TCATTCACAGTTGAACACTGTCCTGAGGAGAGGCAAAGTAGGGGACTCTTCTGTCTTATCCCTAACATTTGATGTTCTTAGAAAACATCTCACTGATGCAGCTTTCCTGCCTTGGCAATTCTATGGGATATCATAATTCAGTGTTACAAGTATAGGAGAGGAAAATGCACATGTGGAAAACCAATGTAAGAACAAAGGAATAAAACCATTCCCTAAATATTCCAACTACTGGATCACCAAAATATTTCAGTGAAGGAGCTCTATAAACCCCTCAAACCCCTACTAAACCACACTTCAACCTTGATATTATAGAAAAACTTTTAAATTGGGTTAATTTTGTAAGTATATTAGGTTATAAAACAAGTTCAAATGATCTTAAATATCAAGTACAAATTAAACTTAGGGTTGAAAAATCTCATGTTCCTCCTGTTAAATGTTAAGCCCATGGTAAATTTCTGATAGGTCATCACATCTGCAGTGATTGGGTTTGCAGCATTAGGTTGATCAAAACTAGGAAAGCAATCTATGTATTTCCTATTCAAAAAAAAAAAAGGAAAAAACAGATCATGCTTTGATTTAGGTTCTTATCATCTGATAGCCTTAACTTCATTGCTGGGTAAGATGGAGGAAATGATTTATTGTTGACTGTCATTCTTTCTGGAGATGAATAATCTTCTTCCTCAGTATTAAAGTGGCTTTCAGGCAAATCAATCAACCATAGATCATGTCATGAGACTGTCTGCTGATGTTAATAAAGCATTTGGTAATAAGGAGCTTTATGTGTTGTATTTATAGACACAGAAATACTATAATGTCCTGTATAAAAAGGGACAATTTGCCTGTGGCACTGTTTGAAACCCAAGTTGAACACACATACATGACCATAAGTTTCTTAATTCTCCAGCAGATTTTATGTGTGAGAGAGCAAGAGTTTGCTGGAGATGCTTTGTCAAATAGAGGGATCAAGTGAGGATGACAAGAGCCAATGGAAGGTGCAGAGTAACTAACTGGACATCCTGTAAATTAGTAATGGCATTTCACTTTGAAAATGAGCATCTCCACATATCCCAATGTTCCAACATAACCCAAAGTCTGCCTTTTAGATTATGAGGGGGAAAAAAAGAGAGGGATTAATGTGGAACAGCACATACAGTTAAGGCTTGCTTGAAAACTGCTGCTTCTTCCATTGTATATATCATCATATGACAAGATAATGAAATGTCAGGACTGCAGAACACACAACATTGCCCAGTTGAACTTCAGCACAAGCACAGGGTAATTTTCAGGTCAGGTATTCACAGAAGTGGGGAATTTAAATTATCTATGAATTCTTTCAAGCCACTGAAAATTCATTACCTCCATATCTCCAATAATAAGGAAAAATGACATTTACTGCAGAATTTAAATATTTAGAGGGATGACTGAGTAATGACTTATGGTCATCAAATTCAGTTTTGTAATTGAAAAATGAAGGAATAAAGAATTAGAATTACATCAAGAGGCTTCTGGGAAATAGAGAAAGAACTCACTTTCTAAAACCTAAAATTTTGACTTAAATTATTTGCACGTGACAAAAATTTAGGGGGCTGGGACTACATGATCTATGAGGTCTATTCCAACCCCTTAGCATTCTGTGATGTGAAAACACTACACCAGCACAACCAGGTTGAGTGGAATTTAATTTTAAACCTTTGAGTTTCATTTTACTTTGAAGTTTTCCTACACTGTTTTGCTTTCTCTGCAAAACCTTCCTGGTTAAAAATTCCATTGCAATCATTTAATTGTAATTAATACCTTTTTTTAGGGGGGTGGGGTATATTAACCTTTGCTATTTCGTTTTCATTTCCGTTCTAGAGATTGTAGTGGGACAGGATTTAGTAGCCTCCCATGTGTGGATTTGGGTTGAAGAAGACAGTTAGATTAGTTACCTGGTTATAGTGAGGAGTTATTTGCTATCCTGATGGCACTGAATTAGATTGCTAAAGCACAGCCTTTACAATCTGTCACTTCTCCAGATCTTTTAAGTGCCGTTGATATCATCCTAGAAATTTCAATCACTAGAGTAGGAATAGCTTTGGAAATTATTGATGTCTACAATAAGGTAATATGTCACAGCAACAATGTCATTTTTGTATGGATGCCTGCTGGGGCAGATATTAAAGGAAATGAAATGGGAGATAAAGCAGTCAGAAAAGCTTTGCAAAATAATTCAGAAGTCATCTAGAAAAGAGAATTTGGTCAGTCAACAAACAAAACAGCAAAACCAAACAGCTAATTCTGGCAGCTGAAGGTTAAAGAAGGGTAAGTTAATTTACAAGAGGATAATATTCTACTTCTGTGCCAAGTTACCAAATCCAACAGAAATAGCAATAAAATGATCCAAAGAACCACAGAGTTCCTTCCTCTGAGCTGTGAGCAGACTAAAGACACTTAGATGCTACAATGCTTTTTCTTAGACCCAAGTCCCTTTCATATTCCTTCCCTACAACTAACATTTTCATCCGGAACTGCTTCAATGTAAACTCATTACAACTGTCAAAACATTGATCAGCAGTGTACAAGATTTTACACTCAATTTAAGACGTTTAATATTTGCAGAACTGGACATGTTGTCTTATTTGAAACACCAAAGATTTTCCATCATGGAAACCATAACAAATGTTTGACCATCACCTATGGCCTTTTTTCCTCCCTCTACCATGACCACTATTTCCTATACACGAGAGCAAGAAAGAGAGTGGCAAAAAAACCAAAAGTGGCAAAAACCCCCAAAAATTAACAAAAATGGCAAAAACCTTACGGCTTATCACATCTGGAGATGGAGAGTAGGGTACCGCGTAAATCACCTTTTTGAAAATCGGTAAAAGCTTTCCACAGGAGTTCAAACATTAAAGGGAATAGGAAAAAAAAGGAAAATAAAAGGAAGGGGAAAAGTTGAAAATATTTTATCGCCCTCTAGTGGCCAGATTTGTGATGGACAAGAGCTGAGAAAGTTTTCAGGGTATAAATACATTATTCAACTTTCATCACGTCTCCCCAAAATACTTCAGAGCCTAGAAAATTAGAATGCTAAATAGCAGACAATACATATCAAACCCAGAACAAGTATATAGAGATAGGAACCTTACTGAACCTCTGCCAATCTCTGTCCCATCCCCAGCTCAGGAAATGGGTTCCTATCCTATTCCTAGGATATCAACTTTAACCATAATCTTGAGAGCTCATCAGCTTTGATGTGGGTTTTTTGTTTCTATTTTTAATTTTTTTAAACAGGTGAATAAATGGGAGCCTCAAACCATCATTTGATCTAATATGAAAGGCTGAAAACAGTGAACTAGGCTCATGTCAATTAACTGAACATCAAAGCATCTCCATCACCCTCTCCAAGCATCCCAACATTGCATCCTTTTGCCCGTGCTCAGTCAGAAGGTTCCAGGGAAAGGTTTTTCTAAGTTGTTAATAATCAAAATACAGGCTGACCTTAGAAAACACTTTCCATAAATCACTGATGCTACACTATTTTTAGTCAACCTTTAACAATTTTTATGTGGCCACTCCAACAACTGAAATTCATCTATACTAATTCTTCATCACAGCTAAGTCATTACAAGGTAGCCACTCACTTAGTGAATTTGCATCACATTGGGTCCTATCTGAAAACTAGAGCTACCTTTAAATGCCTCATCAAGCAGAAGTAAAATAAAACAATACACATTATGCCCCTCCCAGCATCCCTAAATCCACCAATAGTGGGTGCTGAGATACTGAGGAACATGAGGGTAACACCCAGCAGGATGGATCTCAAAGAACACAGTACAGTGTGTGCTGCACAAATATCTGTGGCTCCGCTGGAAAGCAACCTAATCCCCAAAGGTTGACTCCAGCAGAGCCAGGTCAGGATCATCAAACAGAGCCAGTGAAGGTTTCCAGAGTGCTCAATAGTACACTAGAGACTGGATGGTCTCTGTGGTGCTGCCTTGGTACTACTCATGTCCAGAAACAGATAACACACAGATATTTGAGACAGTTGCATAAAACCTGTTTGCTCTGCCGTTTATTAATTTGTTGTTCAGCTGTGCAAAAGCATCTCTAGCACTTTCACCCCAGGCTGTGAAATGGCCAAGAAAGCAAGCCTTCACTTCTCAGGGGAAGACCATACTTCCTTGCCTCCAAATGCTCCCATGCCCCTGCTCCGGGCGATATTCCACTATCGCTCTCCTTCTGTTGAGACATATGACTACAAACATGCTCTTCTCACAAGCAGATAAATGTTTCCTCTCAATCACAGCAAACTATGTCTGTCAGCTGCTCATTTCCTCACAGTATTTCATTGTATGTTTTGTATTGAATTGTGTTTTTTGCATGAAATTCTTTTGCCTTACTTGAAACAAAAAAAACCAACCAAGCAAAATAAAACAACAGAAAAACCCAAGAAAAATCACTGAGCTGTTTGATCATGACGGTATATAATTTCTGTGAGTAGCTGCATTTTACAATGAAGATCTGTACTGAGGAGCTCATCTGCTCTCAGGACATACTGTAAAATAGGTGGCAAAGTCAATTCTCCTGAGCCTGAACTCCTCCTCTGAAGCTCTCTGGACTTGGTCACTCTGGGGGAAAAAAAAAGGACAATTTCTCATTTTGCATCTTTGTTATGCTCTGCTGTTCTCCAACAGCCCCTGCACATCTGTGACTGAGCCACAGCTCACTCTCAAGTGTCCTCTCGTTCCTCAGCATCACAAACTTTTCACCATAGATTCACTTCATTACCTCTCTTGTCACCATCTCTGTTGTTTCTGCTTCAGATCTATCATCAGAGAAATCCTATACTTTTAATGTTATACTTCCTTACCTTGTCACTGTTCTTCCACCCTCCCTTTTTGGACATTTCAACAGAAAATTGTCTTTCATGGAAATTCAAACAAGTATAATATACTCCTTGGCAAAAAGACAGTTAGGGACCTTAAGGAGTGTGTACCTGCAAACAATTTCCAATACAGCTACAGAATGTTGTCCTAACAAGCCACTTGCAATCAGTGATGCCCTGCAGTCTTTATTTTGCTCAAGCCCCTAAAAATGTCCCACTATTCATAAAATATGTAGTCCAAGAGAAAGTTGTGAGGTTTTTAGCAGTTTCTGAACTAGTTATACATATGAATTGGTCCAAACTTTTAAATTGTAGCTGACTTTTCTGGGGATTTCACTCTCTAGAAAACATTAACTCTGGAGAAGCAATTTCTGAAGTTCCTTTATCAAATCCCATCTGTTGCTGCAATCCAATAATATCACACACAATATTCTGATGCCAGCAAAGCACTGTAAGATTTCAGATACTTCTTTTACAACTTAAACTATCTGTAAAACGCAGATAGTAATAGCAATTTTATTCCTAATGCAGTTTATACAATGATACAGCTTTGATTCTGTACAAATGACTTTTCAGCCACATTTTTTTCTGCTCAGCCATTTTGTCCTTGTGCAAATGACAGCTATCAATTCCACCCGGGTAATATAGATGTGCTTGAAGAAAACAAAATGTCACTACATTCAATTACAAGGGCAGCAGATAAACGTCAGCTCATTACAGAGCACTTAAAGCTTGAGTTTAAACTTACTATGAATTACTTTCTAAATCTAAATGCCAATATTATACTTAGGTGAATTGATTCAGGCATACAAACCTATTTACCTTTCTGGGTCAGAGTTTGCTTTTTTTGTCAGTAACAGATTAATAAGGCAAGGAGAACAGTAGTGGGTTTGGGTAATGGAAAGAGTTTGCCTCGAGTGCTCAGATTCATTAGGAGGTGACAAAAGCCTTTGGATTGCAATGCTCAAGTCTGAAATTAGGTGCTGGAGCTCTGATTGAAACCAGCACTTGGACATACACAAACAGTAAAGGGACTTAAGAACATGCTCGAGGCTAAAAAAGTTCTTTATTGTATTGAAGCTTCAGAAAGACCCCTCTAAATTCAGTTAATTGGGTAAGAGTCATCGCATCAAAGACAAACCCACACAATGGAGTTCGTTAGTCACTCTTTGCCATTCCTTATGTAATTACCTGCTATGCAAATTCTAATGAGAATCATCGGTTTCTACAAATACACATTCTATCCACCCCCTCATCCCCTCAGATGCCTCTGCTACATGACCTTGGCCACAGAAATGATGATGGTAAGGGGCCTAACAATTCATTCCCTGTAAGATTGCAGAAATTTTCCTCAGAAGTCTGAGGAAACTAAATTACTCTCCTGAAGTCCCACAGACAAAACTCACTGCAAACCCCCAAAAACTTATAAACAACAAGAACTTTAGCAGCAGACAGAAGAATGGGAGAATAAGCTTGAGGAAATGAACAATAAATGAATATATTCTAAGTAAGACTGATAGTCACTGGCAAGTCTCCTCCCCAGTGCTGTACCCAGCACAACCCCACCATGCTCTGGAGCACAAACAGATCCAGCCCAGCCCTCAACCCAGTGCTGAGCCCTCCCCAAACCTCAGTTCATATCTGGCAGAGCTCAAGGAGTGATGTCCTCACAGCTGCTCTGGGTTACAAATCACACCCTCACAGCTGCTGCGGGGAAAGCTCGATGAGCCCTCAGCAGGGTGAGAGTGGATGCAGCTGTTGGGGCTACAGGTCTGGGTGCTGGGAGAAGATGGGACTGCCCTGTGCTGGACATGGCAGGTTCCAGCCAAACTTTGGCTCTAGCACAGGGCATGGCTAAACCAGCAGTGGAGCTGGTGGTGCCTCAGGGAAAGGTGCCAGGAGTGAGAGGAAAAGTGTGAGGAATAGCTCTGGGAACTGCAAGGTGGGGAAGGATGATGGGTAGGAGGTGGTCCAGGTCTGGAGCAGGGAACCCCCTACAGCCATGGGTTGCTGTTGGGGCAGCAGACACCCCATGCTGCAGCCTGGAGCAGATCCCATGCCAGAGCAGGTGGAGATTTCCTCCCAGGGAAAAGCTGTGCTATGGATCTCCCACCCTCCCTGCACCACTTGGAGGGTGGGGGAAGGTAGAAGGGCTGGAAATGAAGGCATGAGGCTGAGCCTGGGAAAAATGGCACGTACATATGTGAGAGGAATGTTTTGTTTTACATTGCCTTTGTTCCACACTAAGCAAATCTATTGTAACTGGTGATAAATTAAATCACTTTTCCCCCAGTCAAGTCTGGTTTGCCCATTGGTCACTGTTAAACTGGAGGAGATGTTCTCAGGCAGTATCTACTTTATTCACCTGTCTCCATTCTTCTTCATTTCCCTTTTTGCTAGACATGTCAAATAATGAGTAAAGCAATTTGAATTTGGAAAACTACTCAGTGATGTTCCAGGTATTTTAGTTTGCCAACTTTTCTCCCAAAGGGCAGTGCTCTCCAGTATAACTGGACTGTGCTGAGGAATCCTTACACACACTCTGCCTTCCTAATTCTTCAAAGGAGCATTGCAGTGGTGTTAACCAGTTCTAAATGTAAACTCATATGAGACTTCACAGAAAGGCATTCAACTTCTGCTGGGCAATACTTGCTGCTTTCCTTCTGGTATGTTCCTGCCCTCTCAGTAAATTCAGGTACAAACACTTCAAACAGTGGGAACTGAATATTTATGATGGGAATTAAACAAAGAAATCAGTACTTTCCTTCTGGAGTTCTGAAGCAAAGTAAGTTTTCTTTCTTAAGTGCTATCTATGGTGGTTTGGTTTTCTTTTCCAATCGTGAAGAAAATTATAGGAGTAATTAATTATTATATGTTTACTCTAGATGTCTACTCTGGTTTATTTTTGACAATTACATTTATAACTGACTTCAAAGCATCACTCCTGATTGAAATTGTAACCAAGCAGTGAGCTGTACAAATGCTATGTTTGAGTTCCTGTTACATATTTATGATGCCAAATATGATGAGCAATTTCAGAGTGGAGATTATCCATGCAAAATAATACCCTGAAACAGATGTTCTACAGCAACCAACAGATCTTTTGCCATGCTATTGTGAAGCATTTCTAGGCTGGGATGCTGAATCCTCTTTTGCTGTCAAGGCAAAATGTCTGGAAATAGGAAAAAACTGCCAAGTGATGTAAACAGTTGAAGTAATGGCAAGTACTTATCGGTATAATGGTCATTCCATCCAACCTGAACCTCTTTTTGACCTTTAGTTTTATAGGAAACATAGAACAGAAACATATAGAGGTGACAGTTTTCACCCAGCAGAAAAGTGCTGGAGCAGAGATTGGGGTGGAATGAGGGTTTCTGCACCTTTGTGCACTCTGGCAGGTTATTTACTCTGTGCATTAATATCTGGATAACAGAATCATCCACAGCACTTGCACAGCTCCTGTGATCTGCTGCTGAGTTAATCTATTTTTGCTTTCACCTTTCTTGCAGTGTGAGGAGCTAACAAGCTGATTTAAATTTTGGTGCTCCACAGCCAGCACTTTTAAAATAGAAGTAGAGTGGGGAAACATCTGACAGCTGAACCCACACCTGTGGTGCTCTCTGTAAGCACACAGAACAGTCTGGTAAAGAGCACAGGTGCTGAGATGTTCTGCAGCCTATTTCAAGGTCTTGACTTTGTACATCCTAATCTGTATCGGAGTCAGTAATAATTAGGACAACAAGGTGAGGGAGAATAAAGGACAAACCTTCAATACTGTATGCAGTATCTGAAAATAAACCCCTTTGGATAGAAGAATCTCTTTATGAGTGAGGTTTTAGCCACCAGCCATCTGGGATGGGGAGAAAAATGGCTCTGTGAACTGGAGTTGTGTAAAGTGACTACACACTTTGATCCTTGGGTCAGGATCCTCAGAGATCTGGAACACAGTGATGACAGAGAGAAGCCAAACCTATCAACAGTCACACACAACCTCACCTTCTACATATTTCAGATCTGCAAAAGAGAGATACTCAAGGAAAAAGCATGCAGAAAGCATTCCATGTTTTTCATCCAGAATGACATCGCTGGAAATTCCTGACTGTTTTATAGCAGGATCTGTGACACCTACATTTGGCCCTGGGAGCAAACAAACTTATAGCCAGCTGACTCTAGTTGTGGGAGCTGTGGGGACTGTCTGCTCACATGGACAAGGATTCCTGTTGCAACTTGTCGTGGTTTAACCCCAGCAGCAGCCAAGAGCCACGCAGCCTCTCACTCACTCCCCCACCAATGGGATGGGGGAGCAAATTAGAAGGGTAAAAGCTACAAAAACTCATGGGCTGAGATAAAGACAGTTTAATAGAGAAAGCAAAAGCTGCACACACAAGCAAAGCAAAACAAGGAATTAATTCACTGCTTCCCACAGACAGGAGGTGTTTAGCCATCTCCAGGAGAGCAGGGCCCATCACGCATAACGGTTCCTTGGGACGACAGACGCCATCACTCCAGATGTCCCCCCTTCCTCCTTCTTCCTCCCACCTTATATACTGAGCATGATGTCATATGGTATGGAATATCCCTTTGGTCAGTTTGGGTCACCTGTCCCAGCTGTGTCTCCTCCCAATCTCCCATGCATCCCCGACTTCCTTGCCAACATGGCAGTACGGATCGCAGTAAAGGCCTTGACTCTGTGTAAACTCTGCTCAGCAATAACAAAAACACCTCTGCATTGTCAACTCTGTGTTCAGCACAAAACCCAAACATAGCCTCATACTAGTCTCTATGAAGAAAGTTAACTTTACTTCAGCTCAAACCAGCACACAGCTGCTCCCAGGAGGGTTGGAAGAGATGAGTACGGGAATTGAGTAGAACTGGGCTTCACTGGTGACATTCTACACTCACAGCTTCGTTGCTTCTCAGCAGACTAGAATGAATTCATTTTCCCTTATTAATTTAGCAGTACATGATGGTAGAAATGTCTGTGATCATCTCCACGTGGTTATTCAGGAGATCCTCACAGACACCGTGGCCATAACAAGTCTGAACATCCTGATGTGAAGGAAAAATCCTCTGAGCTGATCCAACTGCTTGTCTGAAAAGACACCCGAGCTCTGATGAATGTCCTCAGTGTGAGTATTCTCAGCAGTGGAGGAGGATATAATTGTAGATATCTGACACACTCCTGAGACTCTACATCATGTCTCCAAAGAGAAGAGTGATAGCTGGGGAGTGCTTGTTTGCTGAGGAAGTGACAGCCACTCTGACAAGGAATTTGTATAAAGGCCCAGCTGCAGGGCCCAGGGAGGGTGCCAGGGATTAGGTGTCATGAGCATACACAGCTCCAGGTGCTCCATCAGAGACTGGCAGCTTTCTAACCCAACATTCATGCTGAATGGAAGGGGATCAGAGGACCTGGTTAGGGGAAGGGAAGTATTTACAGATGGACAGTGTGTGATTGCCCCAGTGAACCCTGTGGATGGAGCCAGAACAGAACATCATTTTTAAACAGCAGCACTTTTCTCACGGGCTCAACATGTGTGAATAACAGCAATTAGGGCTCAATTTACTGAGCTGAATAGAAAAATATTTTTTTTTTAAACTTGAATATGTTTCAGACATAGTAATAAATTGCTATGTGGCACATCCAAAATTCCATAATCCTGTTTTTCTATAAAAATCCACTGGTTTCCATTTTAAGCAGTTGCACTCAAATTCTTAATATGATAGCTGGAATCCAAAAAACAGTTAAAGAAGTCACAAAAATCCTTATGTTATTGAAACATTGCCCAATCAGCTATGCAGTTCAGGCATTATTATTGGTGCTTCAGTGCTTTTTACAGAGCTTCAGATGAAAACCACTGAAAACTAAACCTACATCTTCAAAATCCTAGCCCAGGGCTGATATTTAGATTTAGAGCAGAACCCTTATATTCATTTAAAATCTAAATAATATTGCTAAGCATTAAAATGTCATGTGCTACTCTTCTAAATATCTTTGACAGATTTAGAGACAGTCTAACTCATAAATGGAATTAGGCTTTAAACAAAGCCAGGGACATTACTTCACTCAGGTAAATTTATCTATCTTTAGTATTCTGCTTCCCATACAAATGACTTGTTTTAAAAAGGCCAAAAAAATCATACATATTTAAAAGTAAGATACTATCCTTCTGATAATACTCTTCAAATTTAGTTATATTGCATTTTATTCAGCTGAGTGTATTTTATCATTATGAAAAACAATCTTTTCCTTTCGAATGTCTTCACAGAACTGATCTCTAAAATCATGTGAACACAGCTGCATTCCCTGTGCAATGAATATGCAAATACTTCATGTTATTATGGTGCATTTATACTCCGAACATCACAAGCCCAAACTCTCCAGACCTGCGCAGGGAATGAAGGAAGGAGCCAGCAGAGGGACCTCTTCAGTCAAAAATTAACCACCACCCAAAAAAACCCCTGGAATCAAAACCCACACAGGTCTTATTTAGGCCCAGATAGTGCCTAAAGTAGTAACAGCACATAAAGTTGCAATAATTCTGATACAAGACAGATTTAACGCATAATAATAACACACAAATTCTCTTTTTGTGTTTGTACATTTCCTATAAAATGATAACTTGTAATATTTACATAATATTTAGGCTGACTGGTACCACCATCCCCAAGTTGCTAAATATGTCAGTATTAGAGCTGAGAAAATTATCTAATCATATTATATGCTGCTTCCTGACAGTAAAATAGGAACCAGTGCTATGGCAGGAGCAGAAACTTACATCACAAACTGTCTCTTCCTTATTTAACCACTGTCTCCCTCAGAATTAAACGGGATGTCCTTGGAATTTCACCATATGAAAACAATCTCAGCCTGAAGGGAATGAATTCATAAAGCATCCTATAACGCTGGGGTTGAAGCCTGTTGATGTGTGGTGCTGAAATACAGATATTTAGAAAGTGTGGCTCTGCAGCAAACACTTCCTGAATGCATCTTTAATTTGAGGGGGAATTTGATCAGGGAGTGTGTCTTTTGCAATTGTTGCCATGGCAGCTTATCCTGTCATGCTGTTGTAGAAACAATTAATTTTTCACATTACAGAAACTTGGTACTTTCTAACTTTCTGCTTTTCATTCTTCTACTCTGTGAGCTCCCAGAATATTATTTATATCTCTTCACAAGTGGCAAAACCTTTGTAACCAAAGCTTATTCACCCTGCAATATGACAAACCCTCCTGCTTTTTTATTCAACCCAAATTGCAAGCTATGAAATTCTGGAAATGCAAATTCAGACAAGAGCTTATTGTGCTGTCTCTTCACAGTGCTCTAAGATACTAATTACATGTAAAATGCTACTTTACCACATGGGCCATATCACAGCTCTTGGTGATACATCAAGATTCAAAAGGAAATCAGGTTCTACCCACTGCATATTTAACCAGGTTTAACCAACATCATTTAACTCCACAAGGTTTTGAGACACAAAACAGCTGTGGGGGAAAGCATTTTGTTTAATAATCACTCTGAATGTTTCCTAAATGATGTTGTTTACAGAGAAAAGGTAGCCTGGAATGTGTGACTCCCTTACCTTTACAGGTGTGCCTCTTTCACTGATAATTTACAGCCCAATAACTCCCTGTGATTAGACAGAAAACTAATGGCAGGTGTAGCTTGATATCATTGTGAATAAATAGGTTCAAAAAGACTCATTTTTGTCAATGTAACAGGGATATTATACTAGAAAGGCACAAGGAAGCCATTTCCCTGCACAAAACATAATACTTTCACTGTTCTGTTTGTCTAAAAAATCATCTCTTTCCTCTTCAGGCTGTTTGGAACCTTCCTTCTTCCCTCCCTGCAATTCTCACCCATTCCTTTATGTTATCTTAGTAACTCAAGTCCTCCTTCAAACATTCTTACACTTGCATGGCCTTGCAGCATGAAGTGACTGTCAGGATGTCAGCAGGGAGGAATTAGATGTTTTTTTCATGTTTTCATCATTTTTGATGGACATCTAAAAATTTACCTAGAGGAAATAAGCTTTAATTACATATGCCAAGATGATGGAGAAGTTTATCAAAGCATCAGAATAACAACATGGGAAATAACAGAAAACAGTTTGCAGAGGATTCTTTTATGACAGGAGAGCGATGATAATTTGTCAGGATAAAATTTTCATTTAGTGTTTCACCAAAAGAAACAACTTAAACATTACAAAGAAATTTTCTTCTCTAGTCATAGGCTATATCTGTTTTTCACATTCTTAATACTTTTTAGCTTCTCCTGTTTCCAAGCACTGCTAGAAAGCAATGAAATCCAATTTTACCTACCAAAACATGCACAGGATTTTTTTTCCCCACAATGTGATGATAAGCATCACACTGTGGACAGATGGCAGATGCTAATTCC
>NW_008659571.1:0-998 GCF_000695815.1 Acanthisitta chloris | reverse complement strand
GAAAGAATACAATAACTTCTGAGGGTAGTTTGAAAACCTCATCAAATGACCAGAATTTGCTGGGCAGAAAGCATATGGGCAGCAAAAATTGAAAGAAATTAAAAGGTTTGTGATTACTTTTCCTGTCTTCTCAAACCTGCCTGTTTGAGTCTATTGGGGTACTTCTACAGAGGTTTCTTACCTCATACATATAACTCATATATATCTTTACCTTACTATCTTTGCAACTACAATAAATATAACTATATGTATATATGTTTGAATCTCTACCCACATTTCCAACTCTTGAAGTTTTACAGCACTTCCATAGTGAGAGTGGTTAAATTCATAGCAGCTTGGGATTACAGAAACTCCTCACTAGTAATTTCCATCTGTGTGACATTTCTGGAGTGCACAGTTAAAGAGAAAGAGAGGGAAAAAAAAAATAATTCCGAACTATAGTTCCATAAAAATCTTTCTCATTTTTTAAAGGTTATGGTCTGACTGCAGTTCATTGCTGAACACTTGAGATCTGCAATAGTTCTATGACACAGAAAATATGTGCCACATCTCATTTACTAATAGCTGAACTCACAGGACTTCAATGTGCTTGGAGACCATACCAAACACTGTGGTTCCTATAGGACAGGGAGAACAACTGTACTTCCAAATGCATTTAAATATGGAATTTCTCCCTGCACATTATATTTACTATAAAGTCTTTATACCAGACCCCTACATTATCTCTCATGAGCAGGCGGCTGCCTTCCTCCTGTGTTAGAAGTTCAAGGCCCTAGTCCTACAAGACACCAAGAATTTAAACAAATGGCCTTTATGAATGAATAAAATTTGCTTTAACTAGCAAATAAATTTAAAAAATGAATAAATTGTTAATACTGGGGAAAAATGGGGTAGAGGAAATATGAAATCTCAGAGTTTGTTTCTCAGAGAAGTCAGTTGCAATGTGTTGTGTCATCACAATAAGGCATCAATGCAAACCTCAAGAAGTTTAACAAAAT
>NW_008659570.1:12074-32536 GCF_000695815.1 Acanthisitta chloris | reverse complement strand
TGACTGGCTAGAGGTAATCTCTGGATCAATGTGGAGGGTGTCCTGAGTCACTTCATCCACCCTTCACCCATTGCAAGATTTTCCTCTGTGGTCTGTTCTCTACATCTTAGCTCTAACCAGTTCCCAAATAACGCTTTCTGGAACAAGTATGACATAAACTTCAGCCTGCCTGAAATATATTACAGGTAGCTCTGCATATTGTATCTTCCTCTCTCAGATTCAGACATTTCCTTTGTTCAGACGTGACCTTTTTCTGCACTCACTCTAGACATACCAGCATTAGTTTTCAAGGTGCAAGTAGCATCCACATAGATACTGCTCTGATTTTACAATAATCTGCCGCTGACCATCACTGTTAAAGATGCCTAGTAATTCAAGGCTACCTCAAGTATGTCCATATTACAAGGATTCTGAGAGTGGCTGCACCTAAATATGCTCTGAATTTTATCCACTTTCCTCCTTACCTACTCCTACTTAAAATACTTAACACATTTCCAGCCCTTTCATTACAGCAGGGGAACGCGGGGCATTATGTGTGCAATGCAGCAGTGCTAGCTGACCGCTGAGAATACTGGCTGGTAGGAGGCTGACAAATTGCACGTTATGTTTCTGTGTGACTGGGTCTGGCACAGTTTGTTATGTCAATGGCAGTGCTGTGTAAATAGCAACCTGGCTTTTGAACACCTGTGTGGGAATAAGAAACCTCAAAACGGAGATCTGCTGTGGGAAGTGCCAGAAACCCCATTTCACTCCTCCAGTTCCTCTGATCTCTTTGGGTCCTGTGGGAGTTCAAGTTGCCCCATGGCTCTTTTCAGAAAGTCATGATTCTCTTGAAATTGTCACCTCCTTTTCTGGAGAAGGAATTATTCAAAAAGCAGACAGACATACACTGCCTACCTTCAGATACAACCACATGGGTTGTCCATCTGCCCACCAAGCAGTCACATACTCAGCAATTTAAATAAAATCCACCTGGTACTGGATAAAGTGGCAATCCTACCGAAATGATAGTGGGTATAAAAAGTACTGCCTTACCCTCTCTTTTCTGCTACATTATGGTTTGCAAATTCCCATCGTTTCAAACAATTCAACAACAAAAAAAAGAAAGGTTTGGAGCTGGAGTGGGCTGAATGCTTCAAAAAACACATAAATTAGTTCATGTTCATTTTGACAAAGAAGGTGGTTTGGGACTGCAGAAACTAATTTCTGTTGATGCAATCGTCTCACAAGTAACCTCAGGCAGGTCATTTTACCTTGTAGAGCCTCAGATTTCAATGTAAAGAATCACAATTTTACAGCATTTAATTCCTGAGGATAATGATACCAATTTAATGGTAAAGCATTTTGAAACCCTGGGGAAGGGCTCAATATATTGAAGAAATAAGAAAGCTCAGGCCTGATCTCCTTTAACAGGCCTGAATGCCACAGCTTCAATTTTGCTTCAATTCACATAGATGTTGGTTATGTTTTGCATAGTTGTCTGTATGTAATTTTCCCACACAAGATCAAGAGATGTGTGAATGTCATCTCGGTATCCCTGGGACAAAAAGCATAACAGCTTCACAAGTGTGAGTTAAGCTGGTCCTGAATCTGGAGTGCAAGAGGCTATGTGGTTTTTGGCTGCTGGCTGGGGTTAAACCACGACAATTACTTAAGGCCAGACTCACCTCAGAACATAAATGTTTATCTGTAGCAGGTCTTGGGTTGTGGTGGTTGAGAAAGGTCCTGACCTGCACCTTGGTGCACTCTGTTTCTATATGCAAATTCAGTTCAGTTTCTGGGAAAAGCAGCAAAATACTGGTGAGTGTTATCATACTGCAGTGTTCAAGGAGCTAGAGATAATCAGATTCCAGCTGTTCACCACCCTTGTTATTGTTGAGGAAGAACAGTTTGGCTGACACACTTGAAGAGTACAGCATCATGCGTCTAAAACAAAGGGTATGTGTAAGGCCAACAACTTTCTGTGTTCGGTAACTCACTCCTTGGATAGTGCAACTTCATATAAAGAAGGCATTTGAAAGTCCACTGAAATGTTTTCTGTCTTGGTCTTCTCTCGCTATTAATCTCTGTTTTGTTTTCTTTTTTTTTGCCTATGATTTGTGAATGGGAACATAAGAGAGCATTATAAATCACAATAAGAATTAAATAATCCCATTTAAAATTTCAGGAGATTATATTTTCACAACCCCTAACTTCCTATTACCCCTTCGTCAATCCATTGAATACTTCAGTGGCTTGATGCTGTGCAGGACTAAAACTGAGACTCAGCTCACAGTAGATGATGCTTAGAAAAGCAGGCCCAGATGTCTCTTTTATATGTGCCCACTTCCAGGCACTCTCCTATCTGATTTTTACCAGGTCTTTCTAACACTCATGAAAAATCATGTGGCAATTCAAATGTGATGTGTTTCACTTCTGGGATCATCTGATAAAAGAATATATATATCCTTTTAATGAAAAGGAGCTTTATGCCCATCAGCTGAGTTCAGAGGCAGCACAGAGCAGCCTGTGCCATATGCTGAGCAAGAGCAATCACAGGAGACTTCAAATGTACCTGCCATTTTACTCTCTTACAGACCCTTCCAGCTCTCCTATTTTCATACTACACTTCCTTCTGGGCAGAGGTTAAAACCAGTCAGTCTCCATGCTCTCAAGAAGCTCAGAACATGAATTTTTTTGGACAGTATAAAAGCAGGAGACACCACCCCAAGCTTCTTGAGCTCCCCAAGGTCAGCTGGAGGAGCATGCTGGCTCCTTCAGGCTTCCTTTTGAAGAGTGCGGCTGAGGATGTGAAGAAAACAGAGGAATGAAATTCCTTTTACCTTCCTTAGTGCCAAAAAGAAGGACCTTCTGGATCATAGGCTTCACAGCAGCAGATGGGAAGCTGTAGCTGGGGAGAAGTGTACAACTCCATATCTTGTTCATGTCCCTTGCTCAGAGTAAAAGAATTATTCAGATGGGTTAAAATTTGTCACTTGCACAATGAATTTCTGATGCCCCAGATGTTCTTTTTCTGTCTGAGTGGAAGGAACACTAAGGTATTCCCAAATTATCAAGCCTGCATTTTCCTTGCATTCCTATTTTGGTGTTCCCAGACATCTTCATCCCTTTTAGCATGAAGCTTGGGTCAATTGAATCATTAAACTAAGCTACTTGTAAGAAAACCAAGGAGGTGGCAGTAAATAGACAGTGGATTGCTGGTCTTTCAGCAAGCACTTCACTACTCAAAACAGCCTCTCCAGAGTGAGGGATGCTCCCTTGGCCTTCTTCTGCAGGGCAGGAGCTGATCAGGCTTCCTGGTGAGATATTAATGCTGATGGCATGGCTCACAGTGGGAGGGAAGAACAAGAAAATCTCTTTGAGGTGCAGCATTGCAAAACCTGCTTGGGAAGTGACTCCCAGCACAGTCCTTCATGAATTGTTGTCTGCACTTAAACAGAGCAGAGGGAAAATACTCAGATTTAAGATGTGATCTTTTAAAGAATAGACATACAAACAAAGCCAAATAGACTAATAGCTTCCTATGATGCTTTGGGAATGTCCCAAATTGTTATAAACACAGTCTGGGATGTTCTTTGTTGTGAGCTGCACTTCACTTGCACACTGGCATCTTAGAACAAACAAATGTCAGCACAATTGAGGAGAAGGCAGCAATACAGAACTGCAGTTTGGGTGTCTTGGAACAAATTCCAACCTTTACAATGGAAAATATTGTTAGTGGAGAATAAAATGGGACATTGGAGGAGGTTAGCTTTCTAACTCCAGAAACTTAGAGAAAAGACCAGAAGAAACCCAAATGCAGAAGGTATCATGGCTTTTTTTTCTGCTTTAAGGCAGGGAGAACATGATTCTAGACAGAGAGAGCTCATGTAGTAACTCCCAGTCCTGCCAAAACCTGCTGGTTTTGCTGTGGAATCAATGTATGTCCCCCCACAATTCACAGGTGAGTGTGGTGTGCTCCCTCTCCATGCCTGTTGCCACTGCAGTGCAGTGCAGAAGGTGACCCTAGGACAGCTCTCCCTGCCATACTGTGGGGTCACATCCCTTCCCCTCCTCAGAAAGTTATCAGTTGTGCACCTAAAGCACAAGGGTTGTTTTTGCTGGGTTTCACGAAAGCAGAGCACCTTCATAAAGTATACCTGAATTTGGACACATGACCATACTTTGTGCCCATGAAGCTGTGCTGAATCAAGTCAGATTTTAGGAGAAGCCAGGTTATTTTCCACTGTGTTTATTCTCCTGAAGGAGCCATTACTGTGAGAGATTAATAAACTGTTGTTTATTAACAACAGTTAATAAAGGGGTTCTCTGGTGTCCTTGCTGTTCTCTTTAGATAACATCTAGGAAAAACAGTGAGCAATTAGCCAGTTAATGTGCTGTGTGTCAGTACTGCAGATGGATGGTTGATTGTGCTCTTCCCTGCCCTGAATCACACTGGAGCCATTTCACTTATCAAGGGAGCAGAATTTCTCCCAGAAACAGCAACTTCATTCATTATTTGTATACGGAGGCCTTTTATTACAGCAGGGCCTGTCTGGATGCACTGTGTGTGTTGCAGTACTGTCTCCTTGCTGGGAGGGCATAACAGGGTCTACATTGCCTTGATAGACAGGGCAGTGGTTCTGGCAGCCCCAGGAGTAGTGAGAACTTCAAACATTAGGAAGATAGGGGTTTTCATCCCCTCATCAATGCAGAAGCTCCCACTGAATAGGAAAAAGCAATTTAAGAGGCCACTCAATTTACAATAAATCATAATTTGTCCATAGTTTGGACATAGAAGATTAATTTACTCTGAAGCTCAGAGGTATGCAGGATATGTATTAGGTACAGGTTTAGAACTCTCCTGATATTTAAACTAGAGGTTGAAAGATGAGGGTAAGGCTTTGGAGGGAAAAGAAGATGAGAGGAGGTAACCAGGGAAGCTCTTAAAGAACTGGTGCCTTCTTGGATCCCTAGACTTCTCCAGAATGCCTGGCACTTCAGCTAGCACAATGCCTTCCTTTCATGCTCTGGGCCTGTCCCTGTTAGGGCATTCCCCAAACTGTGTTGGAGACAGCCACAAAGGGCAGCATTGTGTCTGGGAAGTGACTGGTGTGTAGCTGGGTCCAGCTGAAAGAGAAAGACAAGCAAAAACACTTCCCAGGGACAATGACAGGGCTTGTGTCTCAGGAAGCTTCCCAGTCCATTAGCATCTGTGGAAGACAATGGCCTTGTGTGGTGGAGGGGAGGAGAACGTGGCCTTGCTAGTGGCCCCTGTCTATCACTGGCAGAACAGCACTGCTAGGGCAGGATGGAGCCTGAAAGGGCTGATTCACAGGCAAGCAGCCCCAGCATCCCACTGGCAGGGAAAGACCATGGTGGGGGGTTGTCACTGCTGGGCTGATCTGGGATATCAGGTACCTTTCTGACCTCTGGCTGTGCAGCAGCCCAGCCTGAAGCCTGTCCTTTCTGCTGGCAGGAAAGGCTTGTCCAAGGGAAACACATTGGGAAATGGCAGGAGTTCCCTCGTCAGGCTCAACCCTGGTTGCTCCTGTCCTTGGGTTTCAGCTGGTCAGGATGCCTGGATCATCTTTATGGGACCTGAGTGAAAACATATTTTTTGGGAAAAAAAGTGCCAATATTTCCTGAAGAGTGACACACAGTTTGAAAGCATTGATATGTTTCTGTCATTTGCGACAGTTTCACCTAGTTTGCTCATTCTGAAAGACATTGCAAAGCTCTTTTTCGTAACAAGATAGATGTGTGGTCCATTTTAAAACACACTGGAGTTTTCCTTTTTGAAACAACTTGAACGTACTTTAAAATCATTCCTAAATTTCTCAAAATTCTACATTCAAATCCAAGATAAAGTTTGGGCTTTTTAATCCATAGACTAGTTCCTTTGATGCAAAATTTATTTTCCCTCTTTTAAATCACCAATTTATTTTGTGAAATCACCACCACCACTGCACAGGACCCAGAGCTTTCAGCTTCTCTCAGGAGAGAGTTTTCTTTTGTGATGCTCATGTTCTATGGCCTTTTCTAAGCAGAACCCATGACATACTCTTTGATGCTGGGGAGGTTTTGTGGAGCAATACAAAGTCCTTCTCAGAAATAGGGAACAGATATATCCAGGACTTGACACAGAGAGTTTGTCTTTAGTTCTTGCTTGCAAGCACTTGAAATGGGATGGATTTTAATTTTATCAGGAAAGTCTCCTTTCAAGAGAGAAATGAATTTGTGAACCCAAAGAACTTTTACCATTTACAGGAGGAAAAGAAAAATATACTCTTTTAAGAAAATAAGCCATATCTGCATTGCATTAGTAGGGGATCCACTAAGTCTTTGATGCAAAGGAGCTGAAATACACACTAGCCCTGACTCAGGTCCAAACAGGGAGAGCCCATTTGGGCCTGGGATGCAGTAGGTGCATCTTCCAATTTTGTTTTCTTTAGAAGAAGTCCAGGGAAGCACAACACATAGGGTCAGTTTGCCTTCAAATGTCAGTTCTGATCTGACAAAATGCACAAATTTAACTGTGCCTGACTATAAAATATCTCCACCCGCACATGCACATTGTCTTGGATTCTAAGGTGTTTCATGGGGAAATAGAAATATTTTATTCTTGGAGCCAGAGGGAGCAAAACCATCTAGTCTCACCATCAACATGTTTTCTTAACTTTAAATAAGGTTGAGAAAGGGAGTAATTCAACCGTGGCAACTCTAATTGGCTACAAGTATAATCCAATAACCTAATTTCACCCATATTGTTAGTTGAGTTAATTGGACCTGCACAGCCACCAGCTAAATATATTGGTGTATGCAAATGGTGAAACTAATTTCCTTCATAAACCTTCTTCTGCCAAAGTAAGAATTAGGCAGAAGGGGTGTGGGGGGAAAGAAGGCTGTGCTGACGTTGTTACTTCAAAAGATCAATTCTCTTTCAATTATTTGCTCTCTCTAGATAGGCAGGACAGAAAATATCATTAATTCCTTTAAAGAGAGAGGGGGAAGGGAAGTAATTTTATTCCTATTTGAAGACACTGCAGAGCAGAAGTGATTGAGCCTTTAGCTTTTAGGTGCCTCAAATCCAGATGGAGCTTCACAGCCCCTGGGTCGCACAGCCACAATATATGGACAGAGGGAACCTGCACCGGAATGAGTTCCTGGGTGTTGCAAGGGCTCACATTGCCTAGAGGGAGAAGGGCAAGCTGATCTTCATTCTAACATTGATTTCTGCAGGGTCTTTTGCCAGAGAGGTTTTGTAATTTGTACCATGCTGTGTATCAGCAAAATCCATTTCCACTGTTAGCTTAAAAGCCTTCCAAGAACATGCCTCCTGGAGTCTGATGTGGAGGCCTTGTGTCCAAGTGTCCACACCTAGAGAAATGAGCAACCTGATGTAGCTGAAGATGTCCCTGCTCATTGCAGGGAGTGGGACTAGATGACCTTTAAAGGTCCCTTGCAACTCAAACCATCCTATGATTCTATGATAATTTTGGTCTTTGGAGCTTTAGGGCAGTAGGGGACAGTCTGAGGATGTGAAGGACTGATCTGAAGCCCAGCTACTCCAGAAAGTTAGGGCCTGAGGGTAGCAAGGCTCAGTAACTCCGGGGGAAGGTGTGCAAAGCTGACATTGTGAAGGTGACAAACAGCATCCACATAGATTAGTTTTAACTTTAAAATGTTGGCTTAAATTCTCAGGATTCCCTGTTATTATTCAGCTGATGCTTTGCATTTTCTTTCTGCTGCTTTTAAGGAATCATAACTGTTTCTTTACATCATGTCAGCTCTGTGTACCATCTCTATTACACCTACCCAGATTTTTTCACTTGATGATTGAAAGAGAATTGAACCACGTCTCATGCTTTGTATTTGCATCATGCCTTCCCCTACAAAGTTGGCTGCAGCCATGAGTGTGATAGCAGCAGCAGCAGCATGTACTCATTTCAGTTTCCATCTTTTGTAGGCAGTCTCAAATGAGGGGATTTGCACATCCTTGAGTGTCTTTCAACTGACTTTGGAGCAGGCCTGCAGTGAATTTGACTAGCACTGGGCTGGGGAAGGAAGAGATGCTGCTTGTGATTACTATTTGAACTTGATAAGGGGATGGGAAGGAAAAGGAAAAAGGAGTTCTGAGGCAGTTAATGCTTTCCACAGTTACAGTTGAATTTCAGCCCTTGCTAATATTCCCAGGGAAGTCACAACTCACATGCATATACACACACACAAGTTTAATTTCAGCAGTAAATGAAGTCATAATGCAAACAGAAAGCTAACAGCAGGGAAGGCCATGCTTGGCCAGGTCTGCTCGTACTACAAGTAATACATATGCACCAGTGCAAAAAACTGGCCCCAGAGAGCAGTTAAGTCTTTCTAGCAGAAACACACACTGAGAAGGCAACCGTAACTTTTAACTACAGCATCCTACAACAGAAAGTGCTGTGGTCTTTAATATCAGAAAGGGGAAGAGATGAGGGCGGGTGAAGTGGTACAGAAATCAGTTTGGAAACTTGCCTGATTTTAGTGAACAGAGGCACTGAGGCAAGAAGGTATTTACTATGAAAATGTTAGATTTACCTGGTCTGAATTTTGTGCATATTTGTGCCTGGATGTTGGCAATGAGGAGTGCTGAGCAGGGAAAGCCACGTCTGAAGCTATTCCATGAGCTAAGTGAGGTATAAATGTACAAACAGGAATGGTGAAGAGGGTTTGGAAGATTCAATTTTTGCTAGGAAGCACTGGGACACTTGAACTTGCAGTTGCATAGTTGAATCAGTTCTTTAGCAGCAGCAGCAGTGCAGGCAATATACTTCCAGAGTATTTTTTTGAATATATATACTTGTATTGGTCAACACATCATGTTCCAATCTTACAAACAATGTTGTTATGTCAGAGAAAACTTCTATTTCATGTTCTATCTCAGTTATCACAAACTCTAGAGGTTTTGTAAATAAAAATACTAAGATACGTATCACCAGTATATATGACAAAATTCTGATTTCTCAGATATGATTATTTTCCTTGAATGTGTGGCACACTGAAAAACCAACAAGAAACAAACAAAATTAAAATGAAACAAGAAAAGCCAAAAAACAGGCACATGATGTGATTCTTGTGGCTGTCCTGTGTAGGGTCTGGAGTTGGACTTTGATGATCCATGTGGGTCCCTTCCCACTCAGGATGTGCTATGATTCTATGATTGAAAAAAAACCCAAACACAATAGTAACGACAACAAAACAAACAAACAAAAATCCCCAAATCAAACCAAACCAGAAAAACAGCCTTCCAAGTTTTTGCTTTTTTTTGCCCTGATCAGGTACAGGAATTATATTTACAACCTCAAATTCTTTATGATAAGAAGACTCATTGTTTATTGCTCTAGTCAGAATATACTCAGGATAACCTCTGTTGCTACCTGGAATAGTTTTGATCTAAATCATCTTCCAGCAATTATCCATTGACTCATGCAACTGACCCTTTTTAAAAATAAGATTAATTATGAAAATAGAGAAGATACAAAGTCAGAGTCTAGGAAAAAATCTGAATATTATGAAAAAGTTTACTTTTTTCCCACAAGAACCTTGTACTTAAAATACATCCTACCAGGATGGGAAACATTCAAAAAAACTTTCCAATAACAAATCATTATACATTAACAAGAATTACACACCAAGGCAGCTTTAAAATGTTCTTTTTCTTTCTTTCTTTCAACATTTCTCACCCCAGTAGGAGAGCAAGCTTTCTTGCTGCCTTCTTGAGCAAACACTGTAAATATTTGGAGACTCAAATGACTAGATTAGCAGTGATGCCATCATTAACAGCAGTGACAGGAAAGTGTCAGGGTTGCAACTTTTTATGTTTTTTAATTGGCCCTGCAATTGTATTGTCAAAACATTTACTCGAGGGCCTGATTAATAATAATAGGTGACAGCTCCAATTATCCTCAAACATATTAGAAAATATCAGCACTCAGATACAATCTTTAAAAGCACAGCTTAAGCTGCTTTTACAAGCTTACTGTGACAAGAATAAATACAGAGATAAAATTTTGAATTAAACTAGTGGTTTATTTTAATCAGGGTTTGTTTGTTTGTTTCTTTGAACATTATGGAGCCAAAATATTTATGTATACATTGATACTTAACCGAGGATCACCAAACATCTTGCCTGCAGTTTTCCTGAGTTCTTTAATTCAGTCTCTGACATTGAGAAGCAAAGTCATCTGACACTGTGTTAGTCATATACAGCCCATCAGAATTTTTGAAGAATAAAAATAAAACCTCCCAACCTCTAAATAAAATTGAGAACATGAGGTATCTTACACATGTGAGTCACAGGCTTTCCTTTGCAACCAAATAAAAAGAAAGCTTTGTGTCTCCATATGTTTCATTTCCTTTCATCTCTTCTAATGTGGTGCCTGATGATGCATTTATCTTTTTTCTGTTTCTTGTTTGCAATCCGTTCATAGAACACATTCCCTTCTCCAAAGGAAGAATAGTTGTACATAATATGGGAAAGAGGTCCATGAGCTTAGTGGCTGTGGGATTGGCTTAAGAAAAGATTTAGGAGACTTTTTGTCTCACTATCAACAAACCTTGTAGCACCATGCAAAGCAGGACATGTAGTGCACGTACCAACAGCCACAACACTTTTCAGTGCCTTCAGATTTACACTGTGGGGCCAGAAGCCCTGACCAAGATAGCAAGAGAACAGTCCACGCAGTGCCATATCAGCTCTAGTGAACAAATAATTCCTGATTTTATCCTTTTTTTCTGGTTCTTTACAGTCAATGAATTCATATCTCTACTTGTCTTCTCTTGACAATTTTAAAAAGCTTTTGTGACATTCTTAAAGCTTGCAGAGTATTGGTTAACTTTTTAAACCTTTTTAGAACCTCGGTATCCATCAGATCATTTAAACCAAGGAGCAACACACATTTTGAATAGATGATGACTAAGTCAGGTGAAAAAAGAAATAAAAAACCCACAGGTTTTGGAACCAGTAAAGATAAAACAAGTGGTTCTCAGACACCTAGAATATTGCTGTGACAGGTGTGTTGCTATCAAAAAGAAGAAGGGCTGTGTTTGATCTATAAATTATTGAAAGGATCCCAGATCCAAGTGCTCCAGCTGTGTTATTTTTAATTGGGATGGCTTACAGGAATAGTGACCATGCAAAAGTCATGAGCTTCCTTGAAAAAAAAACAGCTGAAATCTCCTTACTTAAAGGGCCCTTGGGCAGCATTTCACTTAAGTACGTATTTATCATTCACTGAGTGAGGAGTCATGCTGACATATACAAGATTCCCAAGACACTGAGGGCTGGGTGAGTGTGCAAGTACTTTTGCCAGTTTCAGAGCTGGGACATTAAAAATTTTTCAGCAGTGAGCTGTAATTTGAACTGATTTTATTGGTGGGTTTTTGTGTGCGCCCATTGGGTATTTTGTGTATGCGTGTGGTTTATTTTTGTTTGAGTTTTTTTGTTTTGCTTAGTTTTTGTTTATTTGTTTGTTTTTGTTTAAATTAGGAACCAGGTAGACCTTCTCTAATAACAAACCAGTAAGAAACAACAGAAATGAGATCGAATTAAACCACCTGGAATATTATTTTTCACTATAATTCAATTATTTTGATGTTTATTTGCTTGGGGTTTTTTTTTTACCACAGATTATATAAGACTAAGGTGCAAAACCTTTAATGTTTCCAGAAAAAGAATTACGTGTTTCAACAAATATATCTGGGGACAGTATCCTGTTGACACAGAATTTCCCTTTACTTTGTCTCGTTACATGGAGTATTTAACTGAAACCTAAACAATGCCTTACTCACATCAGTTTGAAGGAAAGAAAGAGAAAAAGAGAGAGGAAGGAAGGGAGACAGGAAGGAAGGGAGGGAGGGAGGGAAGGAGAGATGGAGACAGGTAGGGAAGGGTGTGTGTGTGGGGGAGTGTGTGTATGGTCTGGAAGGGTACTGAGCCCTATAATGCTGCATCTAACATCCTCCTGCTGCTTATTCTGCACTTTGATTATGAGAACATCCTGTTCCTCTTTCTAATCCCACTAAACTGTGTGTCTCATTGATTTCCCATGGCAGCAAGGTCAACACATGCTGCTTAAAGACTTACTGCCTTTTATATATTGTTTTAATTTTGCAGCCAGTCATTTTCATTGACCATTGATTTTGTATTGTCAGGCTGAAGGAGGCAAAGCATGGGTTGCAAATCAGTTATTTACTTACTAATCCCCTCTTTTCTTTCTCTTGATTTTTTTTTTTTAAGTTTGTTGGGGATTTTTTCTCACAAGTGAAAGTGAGTGGGACTCTGAGCATGTGGATGACGCCATCCCCCTCTGTTGGAACAACAGAGCTGGCACACTGCAGCAGCACTGCGGGTCACAGAGCTCCTCATGGCAAGGTCCTCCACCTCTCCACCAAGCTACCTGTGGGTGGGAAGAAGCTACCCAGCTCAAGCAGTATAGGCAGCATACTGTGTCCCAGTCATATAAATCCACTGGGTAAATGTTGTTACCTTGAAGACATTATTTCAGGAGATGGGTATGTGAAAGATGAAAAACAGCATCAAGATGCAAAAGGTGAAAATGAACTTTTGGATATTACAGAAATTAGGGGGAAAGCATAAGAATCTCTCTAGCTGAGAAGCCTGGATGAGAATCTATCAGGCAGCTGCATTATCAATCTTATTATATTAAGCATAAGTGTAAACACTGAAAAATTCATGAAGCAGAATGAAACAGTAAAGCCTAGTTAAAACCCAGAGCTCCAGTTTGATATATGTGTTGCTGACAGGATAAAGTGAAAGGAAAGAAGGGGAAAGAGCAAGGGCAGTTTTATGTGCTCTTTCCTTCACAGATATTTTAAGATGATTTGCATTCATGGAGTTCAAGTGCTGTAAAGTGATTCTGTGAATAATGCACAGGGCACATCTCACTGATTCACCCCTCCCTGGAAGTGCCTCTCCCTCCCCTCTTGGCCCCAGGGAGTGTTTTCTTTGGTCAGAGTGTTCAAAAGTACAGCTCTGGCTAGTATCAGGATGAGGGATAGACTTATCGAAAACTAGGAGTATGAGGAGAGAATTCAGATATTAGATGAAGGAGTCAGACTTGATTGGGAACTCTTGGGAATGAGGCCATGAAAGCAGCAACATGGCCACTGCTAGGAATTGAACTCCTTTGTTGCAATGGACTCTACTGGGCATGTGAATGTATTTCAGGTTCAATTCTGAGCTCTCTGCAAGGTTTAGCCCTGCATGTGTGAAAATTCCACACTTCATACCTTGGTGCCTATATGTAGCTACATATGATGAAGCATCATATGGGTATCATAATGTGAGGTGAGGGCTATTGCAACCTTGGACATAGAACCCCTGGGACACTGAGGATGACACTGCTGCAGGTCTACGTGTGTGTGTGTGTGCGCATGGGCACGTTTGTGCAAGAAGATTCGTCTCCAGTTTCATTCAGTGCATTTGCTACCAAGTTTTGATAACAAAGGCAGACAAAAACATCCCACTCTCTGTGGATGTGCAGACAATACCAATAAAAAGGAGAGAGATCTGAGCTTCGACTCCATACATACAAAGGAAGCATAGGGCCTTTGAATACTGAGACTTTAAAGAAAGCCTGTGCATACAAAAAGTTGGGGAAGTAAAAACAGAGAACCAACAAAGGTTGTGTGGAATAAGACAACTCACTGATGAAAATTTATGGAAACCCCAGTGAATAACCCAGTTGGATATTATACACACAGAGAAAGAGGACAAATGTAAGTTATATTGGAAGTTACTGGTGCCAAAGAACAGCCAAGTATTTTGTTTATGAAGACACACCTGGGGTAAAAGGAATAACTACTTTTAGAATCACAGAATCATCAAGGTTGGAAGAGACCTTTAAGATCAAGTCGAACCATTAGTCTGTCACTCCACTGTAATCCCTAAACACTTCTAGGGTTGGTGACTCCACCAACTCCCTGGACAATCTATTCCAATGCCTGACCACCCTAACAGAGAAAATATTTTTCTGATATCCCCTCTGAATCTCTTAATAACTACTTTTAGAATCACAGAATCATCAAGGTTGGAAGAGACCTTTAAGATCAAGTCGAACCATTAGTCTGTCACTCCACTGTAATCCCTAAACACTTCTAGGGTTGGTGACTCCACCAACTCCCTGGACAATCTATTCCAATGCCTGACCACCCTAACAGAGAAAATATTTTTCTGATATCCCCTCTGAATCTCTTCTGGCTCAGCTTATGACCATTCCCTCTATCCCTCTCCCTGCAGGCAGAAGATAAGATACCATACCTCACCTCTCTACAACCCCCTTTCAAGCAGTTGTAGAGAGCAATGAGGTCACCCCTGAGCCATCACTTCTCAAGGCTAGACAAACCCAGTTCCCTCAGCTGTTCCTTGTAAGACGTGAGTTCTAGACCTTCTAGGAGCCTTGTTGACCTTCATTGGACACACTCCAGCACCTAAACGTCCTTTTGAAAATGAGGGGCCCAAAACTTGTAGTTGCAGTATAGAGACAATTTCCTTGGGTTTGGGGGGGTTCAAAGAACCAGACTTTTTCTTTTTTGTGTCTCCTTTTCTCTAATTTGGGCTTTTCTTTGCTATTGCCCTTGAGGTCCTGATGGACATGGCACAGCAACCTATCCCCTTTATTGTAGGTGGAGAGAAGGAAACCTCTAGAGAACTTTGCCCTGCCCTCTCCTCCTGCCCCATCAGACAGGGCTTGACCTAGGCTGTATGAATATGGGCAGAGAGATGTCCTCCTTCCAGTGCTTTGTTTTGGCTCCTGAATGTTGAAAAGAATTTATTTGGGGAAATCCAGTCCTCAGGAATCAAATGAGACATTCTGCCCTCATTCTCCAAATCCTCCATAAATACATAGTACTGGGAGCAATTTTCCTCCTGAAGCCTTATGGTGTTTCCTTCCTTCATTCCTCACAAGACAATGCTCTCCCCAGCTCTGCTGGCCAAAGTGGACCTTCTACACTCAAATCAAAATGCCTTCCTTCTCCCCTAACTGCAGAACTAGGAGATGAGGTAGAGAAGACAGTCCTGCATACAAGGGAGCATAATGGGATTTTTTTGCCTGGAGGCAAAGAATGTTTTTTCCTTTTTTTTTCCCCCAGTAAAACTGCAGTGCAAGAGTTTGCAGTCTGTATTTAAGTTACTTAGTGGTGTGGGTGTTGTACTTTCACTTCCCATTAGTTAACATGGCATTTGATTCCTAACTGCTGTGTTTGAAGATCTATGTGAGACACTGAGGCCTGAAAATCATCTTTCTCATTTGTCCTGAACTGAAAGTCCTGAACTGGAGTGCACAGTGGAGGAGACTTGTGAGGCAGGCAGGCAGCCAGTCAATCAGTCAGTCAGCCTCAGAGTACCTGTTGGGTAAGGACTTTTCTTTTGATCTCCACAGAACTAATGTTGATCCAAAACCACAGGCAACCACAATTCAAGCCTCAAGAACAAAGTGAAAAACAGCAAAAATTCTAAAAACAAAGCCAAGAACAAAACAAGTAGCTGCATTCAGATGACAGCCATGTAATTTTAACAGGTGTGTATGTGTGAATAATCACAAACATACATGGACACAGACACACACATAGAAACAGGCATGCACAATTTGAATAAACTGATTTTTTCCCCTGAGAGAGCAACATATCACAGAGCAATGTTAACAACTAGCAAAACTGACGAAGTCCCTGGAAGAGATTCCATTATTTCAAAACAGATACTGAATGTATTTTGATAATTTGGGGTTTTTAGTGGCATCATAAAGAAATGGACTTGTGCTGCATGGCTAAGCCTTAAATTCCTCTATATGATGAGAAGTAGCCTTAACCTGTAGTGAATAAATAAGCAGGAGTTAAGCTTCATTACCTGAGCTTAATCTAGAATAAAGAGTCAGCAATACTGGTACTATTTTATAAACAAGAGGACATCTACTGTACATGGGTCTCACCTTAGAGCTGCTTGGAAAATTCTGTGCATATTTTCCAAGTAAAACATGAAATCTATTTGCATGCTATGACATCTTTATTTGCAACTCACCAAGAAATCCACTGATTTCAAGGCTGTAAGTCTGAAATTATTGTCTCCTTAACACAGCTGACATTTGCAGACTTTTCTCAACTATCATTTGGCGGAGAATAATGCCATTTTTAAGGGTTAAAAACCTAATTTGATCTCTTTTGAACTTCTTTCAAGCAACAGAACCTTCTTTGCTGATTGTTTTTTGGTTATTACATTGACTACGTGATGTACATCCAGCCTCTAATGGCATTGCAGGCAGGAACATCTCTGTTGTTCTCAGACCTTTTCTCTCCTTTATCTAGAATTTTACAACTTATGTCAATCATTCAGGTTGTTCAAAGGGACAGCCACTGACTTTATATCAAGGCATTTTGATAGCTTCACCATGGGAGCTTTCAATTTTACTCACATTCTTTAAAAATAACTTATTGTCAAGAAAGCCTCATGGTGAGAAAAGTGTGCTGAATAATTGCCACATCGTTTGCTGTTCACATTTTTACACCCTGACCTAGTCCTTGCACACACACATGCACTCATAGATAAATACATGTAGTCAGTGTTTCAGACGTCTGAACAAATAAATCAGAGACAACTTTTCAGGCTCCTTGATGTTCATGATGGACAGCGAAAATGTGCTCAGCTGGGTTCAGACATCTCTCAGGCTGCAAACATGAGTGAATCAAGGACTCTCTGATCCAAACCCCATCCAGCTATGGGGAAAGGGAGCAGATCCCTGAACTGCTTCAAGGAATAAGAATATATTCCAATGAACTATGCTCTTTATGAGAGGCATTCAAAATTCTTATACTGTGTTCAAATAAGATTTAGAACGGAGGGAACCCATAATTTTAGTAATCTTCAGATTTTTTGATTTAATAGTCTTCTGGAATGCTTTCATTTTTGCTATCGTGAATAATTTTTGACTAACCTTTCCCTAAAAAATTGCCTTACAGTTCCAAAATCCTTGAGAAGATATATGCTTTGGAAATATTGCCATGTTCTGTCTCCAGGCTCAGGAGTTTTACAGTATACACAGCAATACAGGGGGGAATTGATATTTTTCCCAAGTGATAAAGTAAGAGTCACTGCCCTCCCAGGGATTTCTACATCCAGGCTTGGAATGGCAAGCAACTTCTATTTAAGTCACCAACAGCAAAACATGCTGCACAATTTTGTGTTTCTCCTTACTTCTATACAATCTTGAGCAAGAATAATGTTTCATTTGCCCACTTTTACAGTTCCAAACTCCTACTTCCCCCCTAAATAAATGTAAAAGATGACTGACATATTATAAAATGTTTGGGAAAACAAGTTTTGATGCAATTGCAAACAGTAGCAAAGCAAATCCTTCAGTCCTGCCAAATTCCAAGTTGTTGTAACAGTTCTGGTTTTACTCAGGCTAGTTCACCAATTATGGGGAGATAATGTGAAAGAAATTACATCGCTACTGCCCCTGATTTTCCATTAGTCTGCAAATTGCAAACATTCTGATTTAGTAGCAGTTTGTATTCACTTTGTAGGGGTGTAAAATTGCAGTCTCCCTGGCTTGAAGGAAGATTAATTCATACCAGCCAAGAATCTGGCCCTTAATGTACTTAGATGTACTTCTGGTAATGAGCAAATTGATTCTGATAATAACAGAATCAACCCAAATCGCACAGAAAGCTGGTAAGGCCAAGACCTTTGTAAGATTCAGAAAAAAGATTGGACATTTATGGGGCTAATAAGTTTATATGGAGTCAGTCTGTCTGTTAACCTTCACCATGCCAAACCTACACTCCTGTAGATTTTTGAGATCTTGATCCAACTCTGATTTCTATAAAAAGGAACTGCTGGAGCGAGACATTAAGGATTATGATTTGGGTCCCTTACAGTTTCAGCACCATTCCAAGTGGATAAGGTGCACTATGACGTATTTGAACATGACAAAGTCACCAAGCACAGGTGATGTGTTAGAGACCACCAGCTCAGGTGCTGAATAGCCACCTCTGTGCCTCGAGCCCCTTTCAGAAAAGCCAGAAAAGGATGATTCTTGCATGTAGTATGAAAACAGCACAAAACCTGGTGCAACAGAGGTTAACACACTCTGTGAGGTCCCTGTGGAGTCTGATTTGTTTATTGAATTTTATACTGGGCTACATTCCAGTCTGTTACTGGCTTCTTGTTTGAGCAAGCATAAATTCCTTGAAAAATCACTTTGATTTTTGCATCTGACAAGTTACTCTTGTACATCTGCTATTTTTCTCTGTTTCCATCCATACATTTCTTACAACAGTGCCCATCTTTTTTTTCCCCAGCATTACCATGCTGACAACTGCCAGTGTTTAAGTCCAGACAGAAACCACAATTGAACACAGCAGTCCACCCTTTCATTTTAACCATGATCTGGGAGAACAAGACTGCAGCAGGACCTTCATTTCCTTTGTTAGGGCTGTAGCATTTCGGGTTGATGAAGTTCGCATCATAAATGAACCTGATATTAGCTATCAAGGCAACATAATGAACATCTGGTGGGGATTGTGATCTGTATGTAGTGAGGCAATAATTGTTACACTGCTGAGGTGATGTGCACTGTGCTTGGTGAGTTCAGCTATGGGAAAGGAGAATCAGGCTTTTGTTAAACTTATCTTCACACTCATCCAGGATGGAGACCTGGGCCCAAAAGGCTGTGCAGAGTGCACTGGGAAATGCAATACTTCAGCCTGCCAAGCAGCTGTATACCCTTGGCTGAATCTCTTGGGAAGCAAGGTTCTATGCTGAAGTAAGGTCACAAAGAGGATTTACTTTTACAATCTGCCATGACAACTGATGCCAATTGACTAGAGAAAAGATGTTTCCTTCTGACTCCAAAACATGTAACACAATTGACAGGTGAGCCTGGATTCAGGGACACAGTGTTTTGTCACCCACTGGTGCACTGACCATGACAAAGGATCTGCAGGGAAGATAGGCCTTCAGTGAGAAATACACAGCTGCTCTGGCTTCCTGAGAGCTTGTAAGCACACAAGATTATTTGTGAACAGCTTAAAAATGTGAAAATCACTGCACTGGGTGAAAACAATGGAAGTACTTTCAGGTTAAAATGTGGTAAGAATAGTGTACTCATTGCTTGAAGGATCAGTCACTGTCACCTCTTTCAGAAGGGTATGCAAGAGGTGAAGAGAGTTAATGTCTTTCCAAGCAGACAGTGGGTTAATTACTCTGCCTCTTAAGTGGCTGTGGGAATGGAAAGCAGTCAGTGATCAGCAGTCCATAGCAGGGGTCTGTACAGATTAAGGCACTGAGAAGAAATGCTTCCTGCTAAAATGAATATCGAATACAAACAGGCAGTGCAGCTACTCTGAATTCAGGCAGACAACCAGACTCAATCTTACAAAGTCCGTGTGTTTGTGTGTATCTGTGTCTCTTTCTGTCTGTCTGTCTTTGTTTACAATTCATGATGGCAATGACCCAGCCCTCCACAGTACCCAGACATCATGTTAGCAAGCAATGTTGTAATCTGGATAGACAGGGTCTCTTGGCTTTTTATTTCACTGACTGTAAAGTATCTGAATAGCAGCATAAGCAACTTGGCTGAAACTCTCACAGGGAAGAAAAAGTTCATGCTCTTAGTGAACCAGTTCATGAGGTATCAATCCCTCTCTCCTCTCACCAGGAATCATGTTTCTCTTTAGTATTCAGTCTAACCTTACACAGATTCCTGCATTTCCTTTCCAAGACACATCCACATACCTTTCTGTCAAAGGTGAGACACGTGGAGCTTTAAAGTGTGGATTTTAAGGACTTCATTTTCTTGAACTGAATAGGTTTAGGGATTTTCATGAGAACTGGAAAACAGAAACTGCCTCTGTCATGGAGTCCAAAGACCTGTCAGTGCCAGACCTGGAAATATGATCTGTTCTTGATTAACAACAGGGTGGAGGGAGTTAATTTCTTCTTCCAGTTTTTCTTCTTTGTAATCCATCTTACTCATGTCATTTTAAGGTGTGAGGCACATTGCCAGATTTTTGGAGTTCGAAAGGAAGGAGTCTGAGGTTTCCTTTAATTTGCTAAAGTCTGTCTACTCCTAATCTAATAGAAAACAGATATGTGATGGGGTTTATACAGCTCCAATTTGTCTGACTTGCAGACAAAGCAGGATACAGCTTGGAGGTAAATGAGCTGCAGGGAATTTTGATTTCCTCAGGGAAGATGCTGGGAGAAGAGTTCATCTCCTCAGGTAGAGGCAAGTTGCCAAAAAGAGACTGTGGCCTCAAAGATGGGGCAGTTCTCCTCTCACCCCAGGCCTTGGGGATAGCTTCTAGACCAGACACCATCCCCTGTGTTAAGGAAGGCTGACTGTGCTTGTTGGACCATTTCACAGACCCACAGAAAATGGGACCATTACCAGTCAGTGCTACCCATGGGCAACCCTGCTCAA
>NW_008659570.1:0-12050 GCF_000695815.1 Acanthisitta chloris | reverse complement strand
AGGGCCATTTCCCAGCAATTGCTGAATCATCAACTCCAGTTTACTAGAAAAGCTGTTTGCTTAGCAGGAAGGACCCCATGGCAATTTAAGTTCATGTCCTGAATGGAGGTTTTTATTCCCCCTTGTTTCTCAGTTTTTTAAATAGATGATGTTGTGTCTCACATTTAAATTTTGGTAAACTGAGAGGTGGAATGGGTGTAAGTGCGGATTTATACATAAGTCTGTATGAGGCAGAACAACCTGCTCGATTATGCCAAGCATATGTGTGACCAAATGTATCTCATCCAAAGTCATTTCTTAGATGCAGGAAATTCCAGAGACTGACTCACAACAACCCTTCATATGACAGATTTCTCCCCAAACCATGCCTTGTTCAACCCATGACATCCTATTCCAAGTGCAGCATCTAATTCCTTATGACACAAAGAAATTTATCCTCTTTATAGTCAGGAAAATAAAGGGAAAGATAAAACTTAATTGTTCCAGAGTGTTTTCTGCCTTTGACATTCAGTTGCAAGATCATGGATAATATAATTACTGTAGGTAACGGACGGATATGGAAAACAGACAGCTCTACAGACTCATTGTGTTGGTGATCACTAATTAGTTTTCTAGGTTATTTGTCTTTAAAATGTCTCTCTCGCAATGAATGTCCCACTGAGGACCACACTTCACTACAAAGTTCTGGTTAGTATATTTGTAGTGGCCAAGTTCTGGTAGTGGAGATACAACTTGTGTAAGCCAAAATAATTCTTTTCCTGGTAGTGAAACCACTTCCCTAGTTGACATAAGCTCTACTGAAAAAAAGGGCTCTTTTGTTATAATGAATTGCATCTGCACAGGGAGTTCTGACATTCAGACTGTACAAAGTTGAATCATCCTGTTTTGACTATGAATGAATAGGGCATCTCTCAATGTCAGTGCAGGGGAATCCCGGTGGTACTTGTTATGCAGGAAATTTCAGCTGTGAAGTTAAAGTGTAATTTCAAAAATCTTCTTAATTTGAGCAGAAATGTAATGACTCTCTCTTTCACGATTTTCCCATCCCCTCAAGGTATGTGTAAAATAAGTTTCTTTAACTCAACATTTTGCATCTTTTTTCTTCAAACCAGTACACTGGGGCAGTGTCCTTTGGCCCAAGGCTGTCATCACTTACCAATTGCATCTGGTCTACTCTGTGCTGCCTGTGAAAGTTTTCTCATGAGTGTGAAAGGGAATTCTGCTCCAGAATTTGAGGGAATTAAGGAATCATACTGTTTGGTGGATCCCACTGTTATGCTTCACTACGTCCATTGACACACTTGATTCCATTTTCATAGAAACATAGAAGACTCTCAGAATTCAGGTATCAGAATTCTTCCAGCCATACAGAGGTTCAAAGAAATTCTCCCTGATTTATGTTTCCCTCTATTAATCCTACCAGTGTAGCATTCATAGGTGAATGGTGGCAGAATGGTTGAAGTAGATTTATTTCCAGGCCTGAAGTGGAGTTCATGCCTAGATCTAGACTTGAACCAAACCCTATTCCAGTTGGCAAGATCTAAGGTGGGATCTGATCTTTTGGCTGGTGACACAAATGTTAGCCAGCTGAGATGCTTCTGTCACTGACTACAGATGTGATTCTTTCTTAACCACTGTGGAAGAACAAAAGTCATGTAAACCTTAAGTCATGGCAGCCAAGGAGACAGCTCTTACTGACCTGGTCAGATTGCCAAGATACTGGAGAGGCTGGGAATGGATCCAAGCTCTGCTGAGTCAGAGCCCAAAACATGCTCCTTCCCTCCACCAGTCTTAACACTTGTAAATATCACAACAGCTGCTGGATGAGGCACCTTGTACAGAAAACAAGTTAAATATATGTGGCCAATGAAGAGGTGTTATTGGTGAAGTCAGTCCTTCATATTTTATAATGTTCACACCACAGTTAATTTAGGATATTATTTCTACATTAAAACCTTACTTAGCATTGTAGCTGTGTAACACCAGCACTGTGTTTTCTGCAGGTGTAGCACAAGGACTCCAGGATATTTATACCTACAGTATGTCGAGGCAGTGGAGTACATTAAATTCCAGCTCAGTGGAGATTTATTGTGTTAGAATGAACATTGCCTACAGTATAATAATTCACAGAGATATGAGGAAACATGCTACTGGTACAAGAATTTGCATTTTGTAGTTTAGGATTGTAACCAATATAGCAGGTGGCTTAATCAGGAGACTTAGCTCTGTGACTCTGCCGAAGGTCATTTTTGCTTAGAGCAGATATTGCCTGAGTTTGGAAGAGCAGATTCAAGCTGGTAGCTTTTTGATTCTAAAGAAAGGTAAACACTTCAACTGTTTTCACAGTAAATGTTTGCTAGAATAGAAAACCTGAAGTTTTGTTTTCTTCATGTTTATTTGTGTTTGCTTTCTAGCAAATGAGTGTGAGGTGAGAACATGTATTAAATAAATGAATTTTAAACAAAGATCAAATAATACAGGTCCCTTAATATCTTACTTTTGGAATACAAGAAATTGAATCCTAGGGGGGATATTTGCAGACCCAGAGAATAGTGACAACTCCATGCAATTTGTTACAAAGCATACAAAGCAATTCTGTGTGTCAAATGATGCAGTTTGTTAAGATTAATAAAGCAAAGCAGTTATTTCTTCCTCTTCAGTCACAGGTTGCATAATCTGCCTCTTTATGTAAGTAAGGAAAGTTAGGCCTCTTTGATAGTCAAGAAAATGTCCATGACTTCTAAATAAAGATCAAATGAGTTTTCCTTTCCTGAAACAAGAGTCATCCATTATTTCTGTGCCATGGTCATCTCTGTCTGGATGCCCAGCATCAGGCAAAAGTTGCCCTTCATTATTTTTATTGCTAATGTCAGTGGAGAAGCTTCCATGTATTTAAAAGTAATTAGGATTTAGGCTTTTGCAAATGATCACTATATGGGTTTAGAAGGAACTATGCTGTATTCTCACTATTTAGACCCATTCTAAATATGAAACTTTGAGAAACCTGATCTAGTGAGGAGGTGTCCCTGCCCATGGCAGGGGGGGTTGGGACTAGATGATCTGTAAGGTCCATTCCAACCCCTAAATTCTATGATTCTATGATGATCCACATTTATATATATTTATTATATGGGAAGATCTCATTCAAAGCATGTCATTGGAAGTGGTAGGTGCTCATCCCACTGCAAGCCCCTCTGTGACTCCCACCCATACAGAAACATTCAGCAAAAAGCACCAGTTTCTTGGAAAGACCTTATCCTCCACCTCCTCACCAGCCTCTGCTGCTAAGAACAATAAAATAGAGAGTAACAGACTTTGAGTAAGATTGAAAAAGAGGAAAAAATATGCTCCCAGAAGGCAAAATACTGCTGACATTTTTAATAATAATGAAACATAAAACCACAGTAGGGCAAAACTGAAATTCATTTTGTATGTCAAAGAATTGGTTGCATTTAATTTGTTTGGGATATTTTACTAGGCTTCTATTTTTTACAGAGTAAGTTCAATGTTATGAAAAGTTTTGCTAGGACCAAATGCTCATAAGGCTTTGAGACGAAAGAGAATAAAGCAGAGAAAGGCCTTCCAGCTCAGTTTTGATTGATGAAGTCTTTCGTGAAAAATCCCTTTTCCCTCTCTGTTTTGCTTTGAATTCATATTTCAGAAACTAAGATGGGGCAGTATGAAAAACACATTGTGACAGCTATTTTTTTTTAGAGCCCTATCTCACCTTTATTCCAAACTTGTTGAATTTGTCTAAATGGTTCCCAAATGCTATAGCAGGGCTTAAATGTCTGCAGTCTTGAGCCAAATTTTATTTTGCTTTTTGCTTAATTATTGCCTTATAAGCTTTAAACCACCTGATTTTGGTTAAATCTGTACAAGAGCAGCTTCATTTGGACTCCTGATACGAAAAATCAGTAACGGGGGAACTTCAAAAGCTTCTGAAAGGCCATGATAAGCCTCTGAATTATGGGAGGTTTATTAAGGGATTTCATGCAAGTTCTCGTGATGTGTCCATGGATTGAAAGGGCAGGAATAAATGAGACCTGGGAAAGGGGAGACAGAGCAATCTCCAGGCATGACACTTTTCCCTGTGTGATCTGACATCTTGCTGAGACTTAGGCTGCCTTTCAGCCCCATGACAATGAGAGTGTGGGGTGACTGTGGGGGTGTCACTGGTATGGGACAGATGGGCCATAAGGTGTTACCATTTTGGCCCTCTGGACCTCCTGGATCTGCAGTTTCTCCACTAGATGTTTGTGTGTCCTCTACAGTTGCAGCTGAGAAAGTCTTGCCAAGCAACCCTTTCCCCTTAGTTTTGAAAGAAAACCTTAGTTCAGCCCCACTGCTTCCTTTTTGGATGCAATTCCACACTGATATTCAGGAGCAGTGTGTTTAAAAACAGCTCCCCACTTTACAGAATTATTCCTTTTTATGCTTTTAAAGGAAAACAAAAAGATGCTTCCACACCCCCCAAGCCTTCAGGATCACTGAATGACAATTGCCTTAGCTTTTACTCAAACAAAAAAAATGCAAATCACTTCAATTTTTCAAAGTACAAATAGAATGTTTCATAATGGGAACTTTCAAACTAAATGGTTTATAAGACCCAGTATTCTTCCGTCCCCATTTTTTTCAGTTTGTGGCAAACAAAAATCAAACAAAACAATCAACCTCCTGCTTTTCCAAAGATACACAGGCACCAAAATAAATGAGAACCAAAATCAAATCAGTTTGACTGTGAGGAAATAGCCACGTTGAAATGTATGTTTTCCCTCACAGTAGATTTATAGGGCTATCTGCTATTCAATGCAGCCCTGACTGGGTAAGACAGAATGTTGCAGCCTGAAGGTTAACCATGCCATAACCCATGGAGAACACTTTGCTTCTCTTCATCTGTTGCCATTGCTCTATGGAAAACCAGAGGTTAATCGCAGCTCATAGAAGTGAGAACATCCTCAGGCTGCTCCAGAGTTGTGCTTCTGGTTCTGTACAATACCCTCACACACTAAAGAAATTCAAATGACAAGTTCAGACTACTTTAGTTTTTACAACTCATGCTTAGTCAGTGTGCATTCAGCAGAAATTTATGGAGTTTTTATTTTCAAATGGGAGAGGAGTATAAAATTTACACTGGTATAACTCCAGAAACATTAATCAAAGAATAAATTCATCTTCTGACTCTTTTTGTATGGCTAATCTAGGAAGAAAATGACTGCAGCTAGGTTTGATCATTTGTAAGCATCTGTCTGTTCATTTAAATTGCATCCACGCAACAGATATAGATATGCTATATTTATTCTTTTGCTTTATTATTATGAATTTAAAAACTCTTACTGTATTGTGGTGAGACTTTAAAAATCATAATAAGCTATTTCAGGAAAACTGTAAGTGTGCAACACCAAAGAACTGCAAAGTGCAGCACATCTTTTTTTCAAAGAAGTTCACCTATCTCAATTCTGCTTTCTTTTATGCTAGCTGCAATTCTGAGTTTAACTACTGAATAAAAAGGTTGCTTCATAAGTACTTTTATAAATTGGAATAGAATATAATCCACTAGTTAAATGGAAAAATATTGACATTTACTTTATGATCCAAGAGAAATAATTCAAAAAAATATAGTACATGATAGAGGTAATTGTTATACAAAGGTCAGAAATGCAGCTACTGAAACCTCAGCTGCTGAAGTTTCTGAAATAACACAACTATAATATTGTCTGTTTGAGAATAGAACCTGTGATTAAAAGGGAACTATGTTAGAAAATTAATTTCAAAGTGTGAGTGATGGCATAAGAGATTTTCTGGTTTTACCAAAAAGCTGAGTGATTGATGAAACAAAACTGATCTCTTGTTGATCAGTGTGAGTCCTAAAAAGGGATAGCCCAGAATAACTCACAGCTCATTTTAGGTGTTGAAAATCTGTAGAGATGGTAGTCTGAGGGTAGGTATTAATCTCTGATCAAATCAATGGATGTTTTGTCTTATCGAAGGCAGGAAGGACATTTTAGTATTGAGTGAGTAAAGACGACACAACACACACCCCACAAACTCCAGAGGTGGAATTATTTCCAGAAAATAACTAGCAAGTGGTTTTGAATAATGAATGCATTCAAGAAACTATAGATCCTTAATGGAACTAAGAATTCATCCGTGGTATTCATGGGCAAATTGGTGACATCAATATGAGGAGATCAATTGGGTTTTTTTGAATTTATTAGTGTGCTTCACATCTTTTAGGAAAGATGTTAAAAAGAACAATGATTGAAGATTTTAAGAAAAGAGAAAAAAACAAATCAAAAAACCTGTGTAATTCTCACTTAAGTTTTTTGATTTTGTTGGTATTTGATCAAAGGGAATCATAATGTAAGTGGTAGAAGAAAATCAATTTAAATAAAGAAAACTGAGCAGATAATAAGGTGCAGCTTGGTTTTAGGTTTTGGATTGGAAATTACAGTGAAAGATTAATACCAAAGAGTGGTGTGTGTCGTTAAGCAGAATGGAAGTGACACGTGTATCTTTTGATGTTCACACATTATGTTTTTAACACATAATTTATTTATTTTTTTACCAAACCTTTGACGATCACCTCTTGCTACAACCTGAAGACACAAATGAATTCTTCCCAGATGCTTTCTGTCCCTTTGTCCTAAATCCAATGCTAAGAGATCACAGGTTTGCCCCAATGTAAGTCAAATCTGGGGGATTCACTCAGCAGACAGACACAATTTTATATTGGGGTGGAGAGAAACTTTGTGGCTTCACCTGGGAGGTTCACATAGCAGCCCTCACACTCCACTGCCATGATGTCATTTGACAAAAAAAGTCAGAGCTGTTTTCTAATATCAGAACTGTTGCAAGGAATCAAATTATTTTATTCTAGGCTTCACTGCAGTGGATGGAGGTGAGTTAGACACTGGACTGGAAGTTGGTGGTTGGCTTGAGACCATTATTCTTGGCCCCCTTACACCCACATGACCAAACAGGGGGTAGAAGCAGTGTTTGCACTGCAAAATGACAGATCCTCAGTGCTGCAAAGAAAACAGAGCTTCCCCAAGTGAAAGGAAGATCATTAGCCGAACCATTTGAAGAGGAAGGAACAGAGAGAAGAACGAGAAAGAAAATTGAGAGGCTTTTTTAATTTAAGGAATCGACTAATCAGGAAAAACAATGGCTGGCTAAAACCTGATTCTAGTTTAATGTGTAAGGGAGGCAGCTAATTTTTTTTCAAAGCAATTTATAGTTAACATTGAAAAAGGGAAACAGATGGCAATCAATAACCCTGGGAAATTGTGATGTGCAGAAAAAAAAATAACAGGAGGTTACAAATATTACAGAAAAAATCCATGCTTGTAAGTCATACAGGTTTCTTCCTTGTCAGTTATATTAGGAACCCAAATCTCTGCAAAAGATATTACTCTTATTGGTAGAGAAAGATACCGAAATGCTTTTTGTGCAGAGAAATACTAATTTTTTTCAAAGACTACTTTTGTCCTATAGCTGGCAAAATACAGATGATGAACTTAGGACACAAAGATGAAGAACTTTCCAATTCATGAATAAAATGAGGGTGTTAGGCAATTTCTTGTAGCAAATATTTTCTGTCTGATAACAGAGTCTAAGAGTTAGAGAAAAAAGAAAGAAATGATAACAGAGGAGCATCTGTCTACCTGATCTTAGCATGTAATTAACTTTAGCTGGCTAGGGAAACTGCAGAAGGGAAAGGCAGTGCTAATGTTGGACTGATATTTTTGAAAAAAGAAAAACAAACACCAAAAATAAAAACCAATCCAAACATGTTGAACTGGTAGCTGAAATGAAATAACAGCTAAAGTTATTTGTCTGCTTATCTAACCTTGTATGGCTTTCAGGTGCACTGGGCTATACTAGGTTTTCAGGGAATAAATACTGAAAAGACAGGAATATAATTGCCTATACTTAAAGTACTTTTTATTAAATTTTAGGGAGTTAATGATTGTATGATAGGATATCACTGAGTAGTGAAAGAATCAGGGAATAAAATGTAGCATTCTCTTTTCAAGTGGCATAGAACAGAAACACTTGCAAGGTGATAAGAAATCTGATAAGAAAGAGGCCCCTTTGTCACTACAGAAAAAGGTTAAGCTACAACAAACTTTGGAAAGTTTGAAGAAAAATTTAGAGAAGGCAAAGTATATTTTATTTAGACAAGAATGTTAATAGTTACAAATACAGAAAATTGTTATGTGTGCACCAGCAGCTCCATTTTGGAGCCATACAAGCTGCAGCTGATGAAAAGATCTGCTCACGTGTGTGTGTCTGTCTGAGTTGGTGGAAATTTGGTTGTGCTTTTCATAACCTGCATTCACAAAGGGAAAAAACATGGAAGATATTAAGAACCTCTTCTGCCTGGAGGAGAGATGTACCACAAGAAGCAAAGGCTGGGACTGAATTAAGGCTCAAAAGAAGCTTTTTAGAATACATGGTAATGGTGATTAACCACCGGAACAAAGTACAAGGAAAGGGATAGAGACAAAGTCTCTTCAGATTTTACAGCAAAGTCTGAAAGCTTTTTTAGCAGACAAGCTTTAATCTAAGACAAAGAATGCTTTAGTCAAATACAAGTTATTGGACTCAGGGCTGCATAATTGGGTGGTCTGAGATATTTCAATAAGAAAAGAGAGATCTCTTTTGATCTTACTTTTGTGAATCTGTGAGTTGGATTCTGCATGACTCCTATTGCAGAGTTTCACTCACCACTGTACTGATATTGGCAAAATATTTGATTCCAAATTAATTTCCAGTCAAAGGCTGGCTTTATTTTACAAAAACTTCATAAGATACAAACTAGTTAGGAACTTGCTTTTCCTAGAATTCATCATATCTCAACTGAAACTTCTAGCTTCAATCAAGCTGATAGTGAACTTCCTGTCATTAGCCCTTGTTATGCTATCCTCTGGCTTCTTTTATCCTGAAATATTCTTTGTGCTTCTCTGGAAGTATTTTGTCACTTTTTACACTTCACTTTTTCACAATTTCAATGCATATTAATGGGCATATAATTTACAAAATGGCATTTCTCAACGTGAGCAGGATTTTGTCAGGACATAGGTAATAAAACTCATTTTGGTAGATGCAGACTAGGACTGAAGACAGGGTGAAGGATGTAGATTTATTCCCATATTGAAAGCTTTGCATCATGGGAAACTTTCCTATTGTTTAGCATAAAGTAAGAACACAATTTTGAAATGGGTTAATTCCATCCCCACTGAGGGATGCTGCAGTGCTCTCATGTAAATGCAGGGAGCAGTGCTGGGGCAACACACTTCACACCTTTATACTCCAACCTGAAATATTTTCCTCCATTTTCTGCTTGCTTGGTGTCTTGTGTTCTCATTTACAGCAATGCAGAGTGCAGTGTAGGTACAAAACAACATTAGGTAAGATTATTCCACTCATTTATATCAGCCGTAGCATCTGGCAAACTATTTATATTAGGTTTACATAGCACAAATGAATGGGTTTATGCAATAGAAGCTGCAGAGATGCTCCCACTATGCTTTTATTTCTTCTTAAAAAAAAATCTTAGGTTCTTAATATTATCCAGTTATGTTTACTTTCCCCCTTATTTTTTTCTATGGAAAATATACAATGTAATGGTTTCTATAATCTGTTGATGTAAAACAAAGTGATTGACTTTGCATCCCACACTGAAAATTGCTAATATTCAGAGACTTCATTTTTCATGACTTCACATCATCTCTACTGCCTTCAATGGATCCAGAAGTATCACGAGCTAGTCCTGTTCTCGGAACTAGGTTCCTTATGATCTCAGATATTTTGCATACTTACATTTGCAATGTTTCTACATTCCAGATTCTTAATACATATTTAAAAGATAATGAGGCAAAACAGTTGTGTGCAATGTGTTATCATGAAGTAACTTCCTCACTCTCATGGCCCACCCATCAGCTTGCTATAAGCTCGATCAGTTCCTTAAGAACGATGAATAGTGTTAAAATTTGCCATATTCCTTTCTGCCAGATGCTCTGAAAAGCCTGTTAAGAGTCTATAAAACAAGCAAAATAAGTTCAGTTACGCTCTGCACTTTTTGAGCACTGCTGCTAGCACAAAAATTGATTGATTGTGCTTTGTGCTGGTCTAAATCTAGCCTGTTCACCTGCAAAACACTGCTCTCTTGTACTTTTTTGTTATCCTCAGCAACATCCCAGAGAATGTTTTTCCTGGTACAGGGATTTCTCTGTAAGTCTAGTACTTTCTTGCCTCTTTTCTCCTCTGTGTGCTAATCTCATTAAAAGCTTCCTTCCATGCCTTAGCAGCATGTCCCCCAGCTGCTGACCAGAGTCCTGCTGCTCCTCTGTTGCTTCCCTGAAGAAAGCTGAAACATGTCACCTCCTTCATAGCACAGAGCTGTGCATGTAGCAAGATGGGGGTTTGATAGCTCCCTCGGTATTTCCTGGGAAGTCTTGCTGACCGCATCAAAGCACAGCACTCAAGGCAGTAATGTTGGGAAATGCAAGAGAATAGCTTAGAGCTAAGGTACAGCTTTATCTTGGTAAAGTGAAGTCTTGCTGTGGAGGTTGGTAAAAAAATGAAGCATCTGTGGCCATTTTTCTGGCAGGAAGGAATATAAACAATGCATTTGTGTCAGCTGTAATTACTACAAGAAGCAAGGTTTGTAATCGTGTTGAAAATTTTGAGGACAAACGACTTTAAGGAAACACGAACTACAGAATCATTAAACCCAAAAGTGAAGTTAATGCAAAAGCAAAGATGAATCCCACCACAGATGTGTAGACATTATGCAGACAAAACTTTAGCATCACTGCTGGAAGATGAGTGAATATTCAAGATACCTGGAGGAAAAGCAAAAGAGAGATTATGGTACAGTTGCAGGACTAGCCACCAGCCAAAATGAGAAAGCTGAGGTGAAGGAATACACTAACTTCTGGTGAATGAGTCAAATGGTGGGTAAGGCAAAGAGGAATCCAGCAGTTTAATCATAGACAATCAAACCAAGTAAAGAGAGAGAAGAGGATTGAATAACAATAAGAAATATGAGGCAGCAGAAGAGAAAAAAAAATTAAGTTAGTCTGTAAGAAAGCTGGTGAGGTGTTCAAATTTAAGATGTTGATATTGGAAAAGTGCAGGTAAACAGCTGAGTCTCAGTGAGCAAAGCTGCAGGTTTGTTAACAGAAAGGTTATTATGAAGAGCTTGTGAGGGCCTGAGCAGTCCTGAGGAAGCAGAGGACATCAGTGTCCCAGGTGCAGGAGAGTAAACTTCAAAATTTAAAAGGTAGTAAACAGCCTTTGGAAAAGAGAAAGGGTGATAGAGATTACAAAGAGACACAGAGCTCCTGCAAGCAGACAGTGAGCATATGGTGAAGGCATAAACAAGCTACTGAGCAAGATTAACCAACATGAGCAAGCATTGCTTCCAAGAGACATGCCACATTCCTTGGAGTAGAAAAACCCTGGAGGCGTTTTGCATGTCTGGGAAAATGTCTTGCATGTGCCTGGCGGTACAAATTGTCATTCAGCGAAATCATAGAATCATGGAATAGTTTGGGCTGGAAGGGACTTTTAAAGGTCATCTAGTCCAACACCCTTGCAATGAGCAGGGACATCTTCAACTAGATCAGGTTGCTCAGAGCCCCTTCCAATCTGACTTTGAATGTTTCCAGAGATGGGGAAAAATACCCAATTTTTATCCATGGAAGTGTTCTCACTGTAGGGTGAAAGGCAATTTTGTACTGCCTTGCTCTCTATTGTGGCCTGTCTACTGCTGCATGCAGCTTCAATACAGCTGCTGGTGGATGATTTGGTGTCTTCAGCTTAGTTACCACATCCAAACCCATTTCTTTTGGCACTCCTGCTGCTGTAAACTGCTGGTTATGGTTGTTTTTTCATAGCTTGGTCCCAAGTCAGCAATCTGCTGGTGGTGCCTGAGGGTTGAGAGCCTTTGCTGAGGGGAAATGCTAATGACTCCAGGACAGAAGAACATCTACTGTGGAAGAGGTTTAGGGCAGGATTGAGAGCTAGCCTTAGACAGA
>NW_008659569.1:0-1311 GCF_000695815.1 Acanthisitta chloris | reverse complement strand
AAAGAAAAGAAAAGAAAAGAAAAGGTACATCCTGTTTCTAGAAGTCCAGTCCAGTACAGGACCTACTTTAGGGTTCTCTCCACCCCTGGACTTTACTAAATTGTTTGCAATCAGAAAATGAGCAGTTGGTTATAAACTGTCAGGTTGGGCTGCTAGTGTCATCCTAGGATGAGCCTGAGCTTTGCACTGGAAACACTCTGTGCTGCATTTTCCGTTGGCCAAGGGTCTGATCTTTTGATCTGTGTGTCCAGAGAAGCTGTTCAGGTTATAATTTCTTCAAAGTGTCATGTCTAATACATGATATTTGGGACTAAAAGAACTGGCTGTGAAGTTTCAAAAGAAAACAGCTGGAAGGACATGGAAGTTCAGTGTGACCTTCCCAACCCTGTGAAGTCAGCTGCCCTCTGTCCCTCTCTGGTTTAATTAAGGCTGGCACAATGTGCTTGTCTCAGCCAAAATCTTCTCTCTTGGTCCTTCCTGCTGTGATGAGTGCAATGAAAATACTCAACCTATTTTGCATCCTCATTAAACAAAAAAAAAAGCTTACTTTTAATTGGTAATAATTTTGCAGATGGTTGAGTTTCCCTGGCAATTAGATTTATCCTCCTTAGAGTTTTTGTACTGTTTGTACTTTCATAGTCTCTAGTTTGATAACCTAAGTGTTCAGAGCAACTTTTCCTGGCCAAGCTACACATACTGGTTACCTTTGGGTCTGCAAACCATTTCCTGCGGAGAAATCACCTCATCTTTCATCCTTTATTTTCTTGTTCTTTTTTTTTTTTTTATGGTAAGGCTAAAACACTCAAAGTATTCATATATTATCTTCATTTATTATGACAAGGAATAAATTAATTTCAGGTTCATTTAGGAAAAAGCTGCAGTAGATGCCTTGTACACAAGAGGGCAGATCTGCTTCTCCTTTCATCAGCAGCAGTCCCCTGTTGTACTTTGTTCACCAGTAACTTCTCTTTCAGTCAGGTAATCATCTGGGATCCGGGGCTGGATGGCACAGGAACAGCATGGCTCTAAGGGAGACTTTCAGTCTGAATAACCATACATCCAGCAGTGGTCTGAAGGCCTTTTATGCTGCTAAAACAATGCCCATGGGGGTAAAAATGTACAGTTATAAATCCTCCTTTATATTATTACCATTGTGGTCACAGAACATAACTCTTCAGTTTGCAAGCAATAGACTTTCAAGCCTAAAGGCTCTGGGTTCACCCCTGGCTTCCTCACCCTCTTTCCTCCTTTTTCCCATAGAAGTCACCAAGCTGTGTGGGGCAATTGATATGCTGGAGGGAAGGGATGGGA
>NW_008659568.1:0-5215 GCF_000695815.1 Acanthisitta chloris | reverse complement strand
ATAGACAGAGATAAGAAGCCAAATAGCGCCCCTGAAATCTAAGAGGAAATCGTTAGAGATCTGCTTAGCTGCTTGGATCCTCACAAATCTATGGGACCAGATGGGATCCATCCCAGAGTGATGAGGGTGCTGGTGGAAGTGCTCATCAAGCCTCTCTCCATCATTTACTGACAGTCCTGGGAGGTCCCAGAGGATTGGAAGTTGGCAAATTTTGCTTGAAAAAATGCCAAAACAGAGGCATTCTATAACCATTTGAAAAACTGAAGTCAAAATTAAATGTGACTTGTATGCTTGACTGTGTGAGATGGCATCTACAGCTATTTAATTTCATTCACATGTAAATTCTAACAAGTTTCTTCATATTTTCTTTATAAGGAATCATAGGAAGTCACTTATACCAATGGCTATGAGAGTACACACTTTTTCCTTAACAGTGATCCTCTCTTTTTCAGTGAGTGAGAACTGCTGGCAAAGACAACAGCAACAGGCAAATCTATTTTTCAGCAGTTCACATATGGTAAGTCCCAGACACTTCGGTGCTTTTCTTTATTGTTGTTCATGTGGGTAGATGTGGGCACCTACCACAGGAGTCAGATGCAAATGAAATCTCACACTACCATATCCTCTTTATTAACAGGCTGCAAGGGCTCAATGAGGCCAGACTGGGTGTACCAAACTCAAAGGCCACCACCTTGCCTATTTAAATCCACCTCTTCTACTCTCCCAGGCTGTGCAAAATAGAGGAAACAAAGCTGATGTGATTAGCACTGACTTCACTGGCATCTAGACTCAACTTTCTCCAATTTGCAGTCAATGAAATAGATGTAAATTATAGTAAGACTTTACAAAACTAAAGTGCTGATTGAAATGTGAGTTTCCCATATAGTAAGATATTAAAAGACCATATGCACTGATTCAGTGTCCATCTCAGACTACACTCAGATTTGTTTCCAGGCTTCGGATTCTGACTTGTTTTCATAATGAAACAAGACTGTAACCTCATAGCTGTAAGAAAATAGTTGATACTTTTAAGTATTTGGAAAATGACTCCTTCCTATTCAGAAAATAATTCTAGATTGTTAGTACACATGAGAAGGAAAATAACTTTGTTTCTAAGTTAGAGACTTTGCAATCTCTATAAGCTGTTTGACTGCATAGTTGTATCAGTAAATTTTCCCAGTAAGACTATTTTCCTGCAAGTCAAATTCTAAATAACTTAATTACAATCACTATGTATGCTATGTACAAGACATACCATTCTATTGCTATTCATTTTTTGCCTAAGCCAAAAAAGAAAGATAAACAATGGCTTGGAGAAGAGTAGGATTTGCTACTATGTTATAATACCCAGGAATAGGGCATACGCTTTTAAAATAAAGTGGTTACATTACCCAAAAGTTTCACAAGTAATACATGGCACACCATGAAAATTCAGACTGGAAAAGGAGTGTTAATGCATAAGTAGGATACAATTTATCACCTGATGTAGTTAATTCTGGTTTCTAAATGGTAAAAGCAAAGATACACAAAGGTATATCTGTTTATTAGATTAGCTTTTTATTATTGTTGTTCTTAAATATATATATGGTTTTACTATATGAATGGTTCTTCATTTGAAGTTGAATTTCAGAAATAATTTTAATACTGTAGAACTAAAAGGCACACAAATATCTCAGACTGTATAATTTAGTATCCCAATGTATAAAAACTTGCAACAGACTTTCTCAGCAAATTGATGACAGGAAACCTATGAATGTGAAGGAGGAATCCTCTTGGCTTTGTGTTATGACTCAGATGTTTGTATATGGGCAAATGATGCTGTTGTTATCCAGCAGATGGAGACTAGAGAATCATTACTGCAATAAGTGGATCACAGTATGAAATGTCACTTTCAAAATTCCTTAGAAAAGAGCTGTCCTTTACTGCTTAAACAGATTCTAGAAGACAACTATCTAGTATGATGGGTGAGGCTCTTTGATAGTCCGAAGATAAGCAATTGCTCTGAATAAAGCCAGAACAAGAGAATATTAATGTTACCTTTAAATAAAAGTATTAATGCTATGCTAGTATTCTGTGCAAGAGTGTATTATCCCTAAAATGATTTTCAATGTAAACCCAGTTAATATTTCAAAAGACTGGTAAAATTAGGTTCACATCCTAGTAGGAAGCATTTCTTTTAAAAAGATTCTAACAATGGTTCTATTACAGTGTAAATTACTTGTTTCCTTGTTAAGAAATGCAAATATTAATATATTGATGCATAGCTGGGCTGTCTCTAGATCACAAGGCAAGTCAGAGCAATTAACCCATCAAACATGCTGCATGTAAATTCAGAAACAAATTTTCTGAAAAGTCTTAAAAAGACAATCTTGTTCTGTGCTTTGTAACAATGAATTAAGAAAGGGAATGCTGTAGCTATTTTACATAATTTTTCTCATTTTTGCATAAGAAATGCTTCCTCTGTTTAGTACATAGATGCATTTCTTTTAAATCTATTTTTTTGTTAGCTTGACTTCAGTAGGTGTTTTGTTTTGTTTAAAGAAATGCTCTATACAGCTATATGAATAATGAAAGAGCATCTGTAACTGCCTATGAAGACTAACAGCAATATCTTTTCAGAACTTTAATAATCCTGTCCCATTCCATGTATCTTTCCATATATATTTTTCTATAATTTAGAGTTGACTAGTGTTATCCACCAGACATCAAAGAGGAATTTTAAAAACACTGCACATATTAACCAATACTATTATTCCTCTTTGTAACAGCAAGTCTGTGTGAATGTATTTGAAATTGATGTTTCCCTCAGTGCAAAGACATGTTCATCTTTTTAGCTGATCACCTAGACTGTCATACCAAAACTGTACTATGCTGTCATTCCAAAGTTCATGATCACTATATGCAGGTGAATAACAGATTCAATGATTTATTGTCTTCAACTTGACTTGAAAATGTATCAAGAATGTATTTCATAAACAGTCAATATCAATCTACTGATAAGGTCATTTAAGACAAGCTTCTCCCGGTGAAACATATATAAATATATACATACATTTTTTCATAGTATCTGTTATTTGCCAGACAACAATCATAGAATTTTTCCAATATAAATATTACAAATGTATCAAGTGTTAGTCTGCCAATCTAACCATGGCTACTGTTCTTAAGCTTCAAAATACATAGAAGGAAAATACATCTAATTACTGCTTTAGGTGGAATATCAAACATATGGCAAAAAAATTATGTTCTTCTAATCATAATTTTTTGAGGTGTTCAGAGGTTTTCAAAGATGACTATAGAATATTTGTCAAACAACATACTTATTGAAGTAAGGGTGAAGTAAGCTAAATTATTTATTTTTCCCTAAGGAGTTTAGTGAAAAAATTTAAACACTTATTAAAACATAATAAAGCTGCAAAGTGAAAAATAATGCCCTTGATGTAGAACATGACACAAAAATACCCAGATATACTCACTGTTCATCAGGAGGCTCATTTGGGGGAAAATGCATTGGTCCTAGTTTAAGGATCCTTGCAGCTACTGAGCTGTATCTCCTTTTTAGAAACTACAGCAATAATAAAGCATATAATAGGAATATTTTCAACTGCAATTGAATGTATATCTTCCAAGAAACTAACACAACTGTTCCTTGGATTCATTGCCAAGATATACTCACTGTTCATCAGGAGGCTCATTTGGGGGAAAATGCATTGGTCCTAGTTTAAGGATCCTTGCAGCTACTGAGCTGTATCTCCTTTTTAGAAACTACAGCAATAATAAAGCATATAATAGGAATATTTTCAACTGCAATTGAATGTATATCTTCCAAGAAACTAACACAACTGTTCCTTGGATTCATTGCCAAGGTCATCAGTTTTTCTCTTTTTTCCCTCTACACAATCCTAAGAGCTCAGAAATGAGAACATGTTTTTCAAATTATACATTATGACTTTCACTGTGGATTAGATTTATGATGAAAATTCAAAGAAACAGCATAAAACCACTGTGGAATTTGTTTCTTAACTGAGGAAGGTTTTACTTGTTACAACACTGCAAACTGGGTATAAAGGTGCCTGATTTTGTGACATATTTTCTTTGTTATTCCAATTTAAAAACTAGTGTCTGCATTTGTCTCTGTGTGCAGGGGTAAAGGAGAGTAAAGGAAAGCAAATAAATTACTGAAAGCCTGTGATGCATTCAAAAAACAGTTTTTAAAAGAAGACTGGAATGTTATAGGAAGAATACTGAGGAGGAAAAAGAAAAAAAATGCTTACTATTGTGTTGCAGATTTAATGGGGCAAATAGATCAGTTAAACTGAGGAAGTATGTGACAAAAACAAATGAGCCTGATCTCTTAATTTTCAGCTTGAAATATTTGTATTTAAAAAAATGTGACATTTCTTGTATTTTGTTTCCTATCAGGCTTGCACTAAAATGATCTTTGGTAATTACCTCTCAAAAAGCATAAAAAAAAATTGAAGAAATAAAAATATAGTTTGGTTTTGGAGAGGAGAAAAGGGACTCCAAAATGTTTCAGACAAATGAGTACTGAGCCTCTGATTAATTCCATGCAACAGCTGTAGTGGAAGTCTCTAAGTAGGGTCAAACTCTTTGAACTTTCTTGTAGACTGCCCTGTCTACTATGTTGGTGTTTCAGACTTTATATAAATTAGATTTGCCTATATTTGAATCATGACATTGCAGAGGAAGAGCCGCATAACTGATTTCATACTCTGGTTATTAATGCAGTTTTTGCTTTTGATATTGAAACTGATACAGAAATATGCTAGAAGGAGGATAACCTAAACAAAATACAAATAAAAATGGCAGCTTTAAAGTGGCAAAATTAAAAACTCTCTTTACTGTGTGGCATTATGGTTTAAGTTGCAATAGACCTGTGAGGCATAAAATTATTTTTTTCCATATGAGATGGAAATCACAGTCTCCATCAGCTGAAACCTTTTATCCTGCTCTATTTTTCTTGTAAGACATAACATCAAAGTTCCTGGCAAGAAAAGGATTCCACAGTATAACACTAGCAGAAGATCATAGTTTCTTATGATGTGGTTATGTGCCCTGCACTACGGATTCTAGCAAATAGCTCTGTTATAACCTTAAGAGACATCCAGTTTCCATAAAAAAACAGTACATCGGATCACTGGAGCCAATCTTTTTTATTACTTAAATCTGCTTCTTTTCTTTTCTTTTCTTTTCT
>NW_008659567.1:3214-5329 GCF_000695815.1 Acanthisitta chloris | reverse complement strand
CTGTTGGCTCCCATTGAACTGCTGTCACCAGCACTCCACCCCAGAGGTTTGTAGCTATCCCACCCCCAAAATACATGGTCTAACTTGCATGCAGCAAAGAAACCTTTGGCCAAGACTCCAGAGGGGAAAAGAAGAGGAGATTCACAGTGGTTTTGCAAGGCTGACTCAGGGGAGCAGAAGCTTTCTTTTGAGCTGTGTGGGCCAGGACTGCTTTCTTGCCCCACAAGAGACCACAGAGCGCCATTGTTCCACTGCAGTACTACATATAAAAGGAGCTGTAGTGAAGCCAGAAGAATTACTCCCAATTCATACCAAAATATCAGAAGTCCAAGTTTGGCTCAGTATCCTTAAAAGTGTCTTGATATGAAAAAGCTACACAGTGAGTAAAATCTCACTACAAGGCAATACCTTGTTCTGTGTAACATCCCACAGCAGCATTAGCTGGCAGCAGCTCTGCCAGGACACAGCAGGAGGTCACAGCCCATGGGGGATGAGCACAGGGCTTGCTGCTCTGTCCAACATCTAACACACACATGGGACAAGCAGAACAACCGTGCAGGTATCACGGCCTGCCCACAGCACAGGCAGCAAGGGATGGAGACAGCAGAGAATTTCCTGGAATACCAAGTGGGCTTGTCCAGCCACTTTCTGCTCCAGCACAGTAGTGAGAGATGAGTGACACGTGGCCTGGAGATCTCCAGAGCAGAAGAGATGCCACCATAAAGATCAAGAACTTGGAAAGCTGTAAAGACAACCTGGACCGTCAAAGTGAGAAAGGCGACTAGACATATACAGCTAGTACTTTCTAGTGCCTAAAGGGGCTCCAAGGGAGCTGGAGAGGGACTTTGGATAAGGGCCTGGAGTGACAGGACAAGGGGGAATGGCTGCACACTGACAGAGAGTACATTTAGATTGGATATTAGGGAGAAATTCTCCCCTGTGAGGTGCTGAGGCATTGACACAGGTTGCCCAGAGCAGCAGTGGCTGCTCCATCCCTGGGAGTGTTCCAGGCCAGGTTGGATGGGGCTTGGGGCAACATGGGCTAGTGGAAAGTGTCCCTGACCATGGCAGGGGGTGGGATGAGATGAGCTTTAAGGTTCCATAACCCCAACCAGTCTGGGATTCTCTCACAGACAGCACACATAGCCAAATTAAACTGGAAGCAAGTAAATTACTCTAAAGAAATTAATAAGCACTCACAACAAAGGAGTCATATGGAACTTCAAGGCTTTCAGTGGCTTTTGAGGCCTAAACCAGAATCTAATTTAGAAAAAACAAGAAACCTAAACTCTGCTGCCTTGCTCAGATGCAAAGGTGCAGCACAGCATTTTAAAGAGCCCAGCAGGAACCAGAAATGGCAGCACAAGTCTCTCCAAACATGCAGCACAGGGTCACCAGCTCCCACCACCTTCTAAGATTTGGCAGTTTATTACTAGGCTCTTGACACTTAAGGCTCCTGAGGTTGAGCAACATGAAATCCTGAGGTTTGTGAGGTGTTTTTTCCCCTAAGCCTGCTGCTGGCCATGCTACTGAAATAGCTGCAAGAATAAATCTGGCAGAATAAATCTAACAACATCCCTGGAGAAGTTCAGGCAGGAAAAGGTAGAGGGGAAAGAAAAGTGCAACACTCAGAAAAAATAATAGAGAAGCTGAAATCATGAGACCATCTCTTACTGGGGGAAATTTATCTTGGGACAGAAAAAGGCAACAAAACCCAGCAGAAGTGTAAGATGTGTCTATGGAGAGCAGAAGTTTAATGAAAGATATTTTACTCAGGGAATACTACAAGTAGGAAGAATAGGTTTTAATTCAACTTTTTAGCTGATTGTGCCAATTTATTACCTTGAAGTGGATGAAATTCCACTCAAGGGAAATGTGCAGGAGTGACAGGAGGACAGAAAAAGGCAACAAAACCCAGCAGAAGTGTAAGATGTGTCTATGGAGAGCAGAAGTTTAATGAAAGATATTTTACTCAGGGAATACTACAAGTAGGAAGAATAGGTTTTAATTCAACTTTTTAGCTGATTGTGCCAATTTATTACCTTGAAGTGGATGAAATTCCACTCAAGGGAAATGTGCAGGAGTGACAGGACAGTCCAGACATGCTCCTGCTGA
>NW_008659567.1:962-3200 GCF_000695815.1 Acanthisitta chloris | reverse complement strand
CACGCCCAACTTCTGAGCCTTGCCTCTGGCACTATGAAGCCAGCACACTTCTCCCCCTTTACAAGGTATAAAATGTGACTTCTCCCAGCTCCTGAGCCCCTTTCCAAGGAGGTCAGGGTGTCACACACAGCCACCAGTGCTGAAAGCTTCACCTGGGCTGGAGGAGTTGCTTATGCCCCAGAAAAACAGATAAAGTTTGATCAAATGTCTTGGGTTGGTGTATTTTTTTGCCTGCCTTTAAACCAAGTAGCTCATGCTAATCTGCAGCTAAATCCCACAGGCACTGCAGACATCAGGCAGGAGATAATTCCCATTCCAAGGGACAAATCAGATCCCATTGACAACATTCAGTGTCACATTCTTCTGTAAAGGAGTCTCAGGCTCTGCTCAACAGCCAGTAGACACCTTGTTTGGAGTATTACTTCAAGGCTGGCCAGATGGGAGGTGCCCTCAGAGGACCAGGCTGGTTTCTGAGAGTCATGTTTTATACATGACCAACAGTGCAGCTCCTGCAGCACATGGCTTTGAAGAGTTATTGTTTATTAAAATCACACATTCATAAAGTGGAGCAAGCAGGGATGGAGGATTCCCAGCTCTTGGGGCATTCCCTTATGACTGAAGATCAAAATAATCCATGTGGGCATGGAGGCAAATCAAAGCACAGCCTTGGTGGCAGCAGAGAGGGTGGCAGGGGGACAGCACTCCCCACCCAGCACCAGGGATCAACTTCTATTGCTTTTTATCATAGAATCACAGAATCTCCTGAGCTGTAAGGGACAGATGTCCTCACAGTGTCTGTACTTTCCTAACACTTGAGCTTTAGTGTATCTGGTAACTGAGGCCTTCAAGCCAAAGGTCTTTGCCAGGAGAAATCCAGCCCCAACATCTGAATTCCTCACAAGCCAAGTAAAGCAATGGTCACTTATCCATGGATACAGGTCCTGATGAATGCACAAGCCTACCAAAATCCTCTTTGCCTCCAAACTTCCAAGAAGAAAACGTCCTCAAAGCACCTGGACTCAGCCTTAGTCCATCTTCTCCCACCTAACTCTATATTTACATCAAATTAATAAAGGCTTTGGCAAGCTGCTGGGAGGCTCAGCCAGACTTCGGCCAAACCTTTCCCAAGAAGACTTATTGCCATAATGTCCTGGGTTGCAGTGTAGGGGTAGCCAATGGTGTATATACTGTTATCCTCTCCACAAGCTGTGGTGGGGTCAGTGATTGTTATCTCCTGTCCCTGATGGCTCCTCAGGGGCTGTCTCTGTTTAATGGGCTGTCAGGGACCCAGGCAGGACCCACAGAGTTACATCATCCCATTGGGAGATGCTTCACCCCAAGGGGGGAGCCAAGCACTCCCACATGGGGTGGGGAGCCAAGCATTGCCACAGGGATATAAGCTGGGTTTGGACCAGCACAGAGCCCTTTGCCTGCTGGATTCCCAGAGGACAAGAGCTGACACTGGACCTTCGGGAGAGGACCGGATCAGCGGGATCACTGCTCCAGCAGACCCATCACTCCAGGAGGACTGCAGCCACCATTCCATCGGACTGCTACCAACACCCTGACTGACAGGCTGTCAGGTTACTTGCTGACTGTCAGTGGTTTCTTTTTGTACTGTTGCATTTGTTGTTTTGTTTTACCTATTAAATTGTATTTCTGACTTGGAGTCTCTCACTGGTTTGCTTTCAAACCAGCACACACAAAAATGTTCAAAATCACTTGTTTTGACCAAAACAGTCATTACACTTCTGCTGTAAAAGCAGGGCAGGGCACAGCATTCATCCTCCCTCCTTTTTCATTCTCCAAAAAGAGTCTACAGCCTGGTTTGAAAATCAAGTCAGGAGTAAACTAGAAAATACTCCAGTATCTCTGTTGGCTTCACAACCAGAAAAGCTGAGACACCCAACAGCTCAGGGGACTCCACTCCTGAGCTCACCATAACCCAGAGCACAGCAGATTCATACCCTGCTGTGCTCTCTGCCTCTGTTTTAAACCACCGCTGTCCCCACTGCTCACTTTCTGCCCAAAACAAGCCAAACACATTTCCCAGGAGGATTCCTGACTCACCAGTACATCTTCCTTTTAAAGGTCAAAAAAATCCATTTTGTGACAATAGGGATTTCATTCATTTCCTACTGGTTTCAGTTATCAGCAGGGATTTAAGGGATTGGTTGCACTCTGGAGCTTCCCTAACAAGGCACTGTGCATCCCACTTAGGGAAAAGAGAAGGAGCAG
>NW_008659567.1:0-944 GCF_000695815.1 Acanthisitta chloris | reverse complement strand
TGCTGAGCACAGCAACTGAGCAATTAGCAAGGCGGTCTCTGCAGCAGAGAACAGGACTGAGATGTCCTCACACACTCACTTCACACAATTCTTGCAGAACAGCACAGACAATTCCCAATCACTCCAATTTCTCTTCAAGGGAGAATCTTTTCCACATGACTCTGTGAGGTCCAAAGTCCACTTCCCCACACTGGAAGCCTCCTACAACCCATTCCAAGACCAGTGCTCCTAAATCCATAGATCAGCCAAAGCCAAGTCAGCCGTGGGTGTACCACCTACCACAACTAACTGCTCAAGTCACCAGGATCTGCTCATTGTCTAGAGGTTCCAGGTGCTGGGTACTCATCCAGCTGCTTCAGTACAGAGTTTCACATCCCATTTCAAGTCTCCCATGACGCTGGTACTGCTCAAAGACCACCATTCCTTGGCTCAGGGAAGAGCTGTAGGTGATGTTCCCCTGCTCATGCTACTCATTTGTTAAAGGAGGATGTGGCAGGTGAAGCCCTTCTTCCATTTCAGGTGTTTCTTAGATTTCTAGAGCAGACAGAGCAGTTTTAATCCTAGAAATATCTTCCACCCTGCATTAGATTGCATAAGGACATCCATATCTCCATTGTCATCTACTCTGATCCCCCTCTGCCACTGTTTCAATCATGGTCACTTCTAAGGTCATCTTAGCTGAGGCAAAACAATTTGGGTAGCAAAACCAAGTCCCTCTTCAGCTTTAAAATCAACCCTAAATCCTCTGTTTATCCCTTTTAATGGATGCTTAGGGTCCCAATTGCAAGTTTTCCCCCTACAGAGCTCCTTCTGGGAGAAACCAAGTTCTTCCATTGCCACAGAACTTCAGGACTGAACACAAGGAAACTCCCCAACATAGAAACCAGCCAGGCTGGTTTAGGCCCCTACTTCATGGACTGGAGTCAGCCTAAGGTGATCAGAGG
>NW_008659566.1:6781-7273 GCF_000695815.1 Acanthisitta chloris | reverse complement strand
TGTCCCCAGCCTTTAGTGCTGCATGGGTTTGGTGTGGCCAAAGTGCAGGATGTGGCACTTGGCCTTGTTAAACCTCATCCCGTTGGAGTTAGCCCATCTCTCCAGCCCATCCAGGTCCCTCTGCAGAGCCCTCCTGCCTTCCAGCAGATCCACATTCCCCCCAACTTTGTGTCATCTGCAAACTTGCTGATAGTGTACTCAGTCCCCTCATCCAAATTGTCAATAAAGATATTAAAGATCTATAAAGATGCAAGTCACCTCTTCCTGCCACAGTAACTCCAGCAAGGGTGGCTCTGGGGCAGAGCTTGGGTTGACACACAAATCCAGGTGTTCAGCAGTGCCTGGCATTAGGCAACAGCTACTTGGAACCACTTCCCTGCTGTGCATCCAGCTGGGCACCTAAAGCCTAAATCTGGGGAAAGCACAGTGGTTAAAACCAAAGTAATATTAGGAGAGTAACTATTAGACGTCTGAAATAGGAATTGAATACAA
>NW_008659566.1:1692-6764 GCF_000695815.1 Acanthisitta chloris | reverse complement strand
TGAATCTCCCCAGTTCCGAGTATGGATTGTGGGAGCAGGAGCTCATCCAGGCTGAGCTCCAGACTTTCCACAGTGGTTAGCTTTGACATTCTGGAGAGTTCATTGGAGCCAAACGCATGTTACTGTAAAAAAACTAAAAAATAGATAAATTAGGTACTTCAGGATTTCTCCCCCTTGTCACACCCAGGCTTTTTGCATCTCCATTTTACTGTCATCCTTCATTTTCCAAGGAATCCAGACTGGTTTGGATTAGAAGGGACCTCTAAAGGTTATCTAGTCCATCCCCTGCCATGGGACAGGGACATCTTCCACTGGCTCAGGTTGCTCCAAGCCCCATCCAACCTGGCCTGGAACACTCCCAGGGATGGAGCAGCCACAGCTTCTCTGGGCAACCTGTGCCAGTGTCTCAGCACCTCACAGGGAACAATTCCTTCCCAATATCCAATCTATCCCTGCCCTTCCTCAGCTTAAGGCCACTTTGGGGGGAGTAGTTTCTAAGTCTCTTGGGGCCAAGTCTCTGTGTTCCATGTGTTCTCCTTGCTGTGTGTTACTGTAACCCATAACTAACCACAGCACTGCAGTGGTTAGAACACAAGTGCTAACTTTGTCTGAAAAAATAGCCTATTTTTACTCCAAATATGAACAAGATTCACTGAAAACTTGTTTGTTCTACTGTGTCACCCTACCTGGTGTGTCCTGAGTTACTCCTGCTGTGGGGAAGGAGCCTGTGAGATAAAGGATGTATATGAAAAGTAATTACTCCTGCTGTGGGGAAGGAGCCTGTGGGATAAAAGGATGTATATGAAAAGTAAAGGAAATACTTCTGGTTTTCTGCTGACCTTTCCAAAAGTTACAGAACAGATACATTAAAAAAGATGATTGGATTCACGTTCATGTTATTTGGTGAGAGAGACTTTATCCAGTGCTGCTTCCTCAGCTGTTCCAGCTAGGATTATTTAAGGATAGAAGCTGCCACTGTGCTATCACCAAACTGTGTGTGGTGTCCTGAGAGCTGATAAACCACAATGAATCTGCCCAAGTGAAGCTTTTTCTGGTGCTTTTCAAGATTACTATTTTTTTAAGCCTCTTAAGTTTGAGGAAGGAGTGTGAGAAGAGAAGAGACAGGATCATGAAGCCTCTTTTATGGGGGTTTGCAATGCAAAGTAGGACTGACTGGTGAAATAACATTTAAACACTTGAGAATGGATGTTATCCAGCTGGGAAGAGGTTTTCTTAATTTATTGAGGAGCTAATGGTAGATGTTATTCAGCTGGGAGTGTCAGCTGACATTAGGAGTTTATCTCGGTGCTTAAACCAGATTCCTGCTCTTTTGGTTAGATATTAAGTTTTGTTCCTTCACTATAAAGGTAGGGCACAACAATGAAAACATGAAATTTCAACAGGTTCACTGCTAGCACAATTTGACCTCATCCAATAAGGTAAAAGTAAACAAAGGTCCAATAAGGTGAAAGTAACTATAGATGTAATTTCAGGTCTGGCTTGTAAGCTTTTAACAAATGTGGGATTTGCACAGGATTCCAAGCAGGTCTTGTTGCAGTGTGATTGATTTGGGAATGAAGTGTGCTGAGGAGGTGTTTTTGCTGTGTAAGACTCATCCTTGTGCACGAAGCTCACTATTCCCTTGGTGTGTTGCAGGCCCAGCAGTTGTCCCTCACCAGTACTATGGAGTGACCCCGTGGGGGGTGTACCCTGCCAGCCTCTTCCAGCAGCAAGCGGCCGCGGCTGCTGCTGCCACCAACTCAGCCAACCAGCAGACCACGCAGCAAACCCAGCAGGGCCAGCAGCAGGTAAGGCCTGGGATGATTTCCACATTCCAGGGAACGCAGCAGCTTGGGATCAGAGTGGTCTGAGTGGGAAGGGATCCACAAGGATCATCCACTTCAACTCCTGTCCCTGCTCAGGACACCCCAACAATCCACCTGGGCCTGAGAGCATTGGCCAAACACTCTTGAGCTCTGTCAGCCTTGGGGCTGTGACCACTGATAAGCTGCTAAGGGGACTGGAGCATCTTTCCTATGAAGACAGGCTGAGAGAGTTGGAGCTATTTGGCCTGGCAAAGAGAAGGTCGTGTGGAGACCTCAGAGCAACTTTCCAGGAGCTGAAGGGGCTCCAGGGAAGCTGCAGAGAGACTCTTGGTTAGGAACTGCAGGGACAGGACAAGGAGCAATGGCTCTGCTGAGGAGAAACAACCAGAGCTAAGCTGAAATGGTATCATGGGAGAAATTGCAAGAGGGAAATTGAGATGAGATCTTAGGCAGAAGTTTTTCTCTGTGAGTGTGGTGAGACACTGGCCCAGGTTGCCCAGGGAGGCTGTGGCTGCCCCAACCCTGGCAGTGTTCACAGCCAGGTTGGCTAAAGCCTTGAGCAACCTGCTCTGGTGGGAGGTGTCCCTGCCCAGGGCAGGGGGTTGGCACTGGATGATCTCTAAGGTGCATTTTAATTCCTTAACATATTATGAAACCACTGCCCTGTGGAGCTGTTCCAGTGCCCATCCACCCTCTGGGGGAAGAATCTTTCCCTCATATCCAGCCTAAACCTCCCCTAACACAGCTCCATGCTGTTAAGAACCCTGATTATTTCAGTGACAACTCCTGACCCTCAGCTGTAAGTAGTTCTGAGTGCGGAGAAGAGCCTCTCCTAAAAAGGGGTCATCTGTACATTTTGTTCTGTCATATCTGCATCATGCTTTGTTAGATTCCCAGAATGGAAGAGAGCTTAAAGCTCATCTAGTTCCACCCTGTGCCATGGGCAGGGACACCTTCCACTAGCCCAGGTTGTTCCAAGCCCCATCCAACCCAGCCTGGAACACTCCCAGGGATGGAGCAGCCACAGCTGCTCTGGGCAATAGCTATTTAAATTAGCTTTCAAAAAAATCCCAACTTTCAGGCTGTACTGATGGTGCTAAACCCAAGGAATTAAGTTAATTCTAGAAGGATGAGAGGTGTCCCACCTGCCTTGCTTTGGTTCTTGTTCCTCTTGGACATAGTTGGATATGATCCACTTTCTTCCCTTCAGACCTCAGCAAGGCTCATGGGATGGGTATCAGGAGCCACACTTGGGTTTCAGCCACTTGTTCAGCTCTGCATACCTCAGGAGTTTGTCTGATGTGTAGTTAGAGCTGGTCCTCCCCTGACAAGGACTTTATACAGTTTTACCAGGCTCTGTCCCACGGTTATTTCTGCTTGGAAACTAGGTGGGTTCACTATCCTATCAAAAAGGGACATGGTGTCTTTCTCACAGGGACACCGAGCCCTCCTTCTGGGCCTGGGGTGCTGGAGATGGCAGTTAGAGAAAACAGCAACTGACAGCTCAGTTTCTGAGCTTCTGCTTTGAAAACAAACAAACCACAGTGCTGGGTGGTGTTCTAAGGCCTTTGCAGATAACAGCAACAGTTCTGGAGCAGTGATTAGGGGGGAGAACACTTTGCTCCTGGCCAAGTTAATGATCAAACCTCCCCATGTGGCAGGTGACAGGCAGGACTGTGCTGAACAGACCTGCACACCCCTGTGCACAGGTAACACCACTGGGACTGTGTTAAAGCCATTTTTGCTTGTGCAGGCAAACTGTGGGAGCCTTTCCCAGGGAGGAAGGTGGTGCTGGGAGAGCTGCTGCAAGGGCTCAGGCTGTTAAAATAAAACATAGCAGTGACAGTAGCCTTTATAGTGTTTTTCATTGCTTTTATAGCCATGGAGCAGGCATGAGTGGGATTGGGGATGGTGTTTGTGATGCAAACCTTCCATCCACACCAGGATGCAGCAGGGATTGTTTGGATGAAAAGTGCTGAGGCAAAGGTTTTGGAAACCTGGAGAGATGATTATGGTTGGTTGATTTGTGACCCTTGTGACATCTTAATAGCATGTTAATAAAAGCCACCAGCATTCACTGCTGCAGCCTGCACCCATCAGTATTCCAGGCAGTGCCCTCACTCCCTGTGTGCTTACCTGAGACTCCGTGGGCTGAGCAGTTCATGTCCAGGCTCTGGTAGTGACAGCAAAATCAGGGAGACATGTCTAAGTCAGTTAACTTCAGGATCCTCTCTGTGCACCAAGTCATTTCTTCCTGTTAGTAACTTCATGGGGTGACACACAGGATGTCAGTTCTTGCAGCAGAACGTGCTGAGTACCCAGGGATGGCTTAGTTGCTAAGCTGGTGGGTACACTCCTGCATCACCTTTCTGAGTGCAAGGCTTGGCAAACAGAGCCAGTCACAGATAATTACAGCAGAGATCACTTTGCCACCTTCCCTTCTGAGAGCAACACACTCAAACCACAAGAGTTCCTCCATACAAAACACCCTGTGGACTCTTTGGTCATTATTTCCCATGAGTAAGTGTCATGTCACTAGGCTGCTGTTTTAGCAGGGGCTTGTGGCTTGGAAAAAACATGGTGTCATTGGCACTCCAGCTCCTAAATTGGGCATTGTAAGCTTTCTGCTCAAGAGGGGCTTTGGTGGCAGAGACCAAATGTTACCTGGGATGGGCAGGTGGTTTGTAAGCACTTCTAACCAAGTGTGGATGTTGAAGGCAGGATCAGAGAGTTATTAAGGTTGGAAAAGACCTCTCAAAGTCACTGAGTCCAACCATTCCCCCAGCACTGAACCACTAAACCATGTCCCCAGGTGCCACAACCACAGGTTTTTTGAACTCTTCCAGGGATGGTGACTCCACCACTGCCCTGGGCAGCTGTGCCAGGGCCTGATCACCCCCTTTCAGTGAAGAAATTTTCCCTAATATCCAGCCTGAAGTTTCCCTGAAGACCTCTCAAAGTCACTGAGTCCAACCATTCCCCCAGCACTGAACCACTAAACCATGTCCCCAGGTGCCACAACCACAGGTTTTTTGAACTCTTCCAGGGATGGTGACTCCACCACTGCCCTGGGCAGCTGTGCCAGGGCCTGATCACCCCCTTTCAGTGAAGAAATTTTCCCTAATATCCAGCCTGAAGTTTCCCTGGTGCAAATTGGGGCTGTTTCCTCTTGCCCTGTCCCTCCTGTGAGCAGAGCAGAGCCTGACCCCACCTGGCTGAACCTCCTGGCAGGGATTTGTGGAGAGT
>NW_008659566.1:870-1654 GCF_000695815.1 Acanthisitta chloris | reverse complement strand
CTCCAGGCTGAGCTCCCCCAGCTCCCTTAGCAGCTTCTTGTGCTTCAGCCCCTCCCACAATTCCATTCCCTTCTCTGGACATGCTCCAGCCCCTCAATGTCCTTCTTGTATATCAAGAAAGGTCAATTAAGAGTGAAGCAAGATGTCATCACCCATTTCTACTGCAAGAACTTCGCCCCGATTGCTGCTCCTGCGAGTGCCTGGGGATTGTGGCTTGTTCCTGGCCCCCACAATAAACCCACTGATGTTCCTCTGTCCCTGCAGGTTCTCCGTGGAGGAGCCAGCCAGCGGCCCCTGACCCCCAACCAGAACCAGCAGGGCCAGCAGACGGATCCACTGGTGGCTGCCGCCGCCGTCACCTCTGCCCTCGCCTTCGGCCAGGGGCTGGCAGCAGGGATGCCAGGTATGGCCTTGTGGCAGCAGCAGCTTCTCCAGGGCTCAGGGAGAGCCAAGGAATTGGATCTTGAAGTCTCATGTTTGCCTGGCAATCAGCAGTGTTTGTGTGATCGGTTTGGGGTTGAACCTGGGGGTGTACAGCGGGGTGAGATGTGACCCAACCACCTGGGGTTAGGTCCTTATTGCACAGGGGAAAACATGTTAGCAACTGTATTCCTGGGGAAAATTGTCTTTAGATTTTCCTGTGGCTTGTGCAAGCTTATGGGACCTGTATTTGAAACCTCAGAGTTATTTTAGTTACACCTCACAGAGATTTTACTCCTGTTCATCTCCTTGTCCCTCCATCCTTGTTAGGCACTTGGCTTCAGCAGGGCAGGGCCTTCCCCAT
>NW_008659566.1:0-837 GCF_000695815.1 Acanthisitta chloris | reverse complement strand
AAAGAGAATGGATAAAAGGAAGGAGGGTTTAATTTTAACTTCTAATTCTCCATGAGAGGAGCTGCTGTATGAATTCCAACTGATCCATGAGGCTGTGGGGCACAAATGCTTTTGACATTCACTTGCACAGAAGATTATTGTAGTGGCAAAGGGCAAACCTAAGCATCTTTTAGAATCATGTGCAAGTATGTCCTGCTGGTCAGATGTAAGGAAAAAGGATTGTTCTGACTTCAGGGCTCCTTGCTGAAAGTGTCACATGATTGTTAATGGGGTTTTTTTAATGATCTAAGTAGAATGTTGTGTATTAGGTTTTAAGGTGAAATGTAATATACATTTTTTGGGCTCTCTGCAGATTGCCTTAATCTGTGGGATTTGGGTTAGATTTGCAAAGACACTATACCTGTGTTTATATATATATATGTACATGTATATTTGCAAAGCAAATGCTCACAGGGAACTTGCTCTTTGTGTCTTCCCCTCTGAGAATCACTGGTTTAATTTTAATGCCTCTTAAGTGTAGAATTCCATAATGAGGTACCTAAATCACTGTACACTCCTGATAGTTTGCTGCTGTGTATCACCATCTTATTTAAGAGTGTTTTATATAAATTAAAGAGTGCTTTGTGATACATTCATTCCAAAATGCATAACTTGAAGTTCCATGTATGTGCACTCTGATAGCTTCAGCACACAGTGGGGGAGCTGGACCTGCAGGGTGTTCACAGACCTGAAAATTCCCAGTACATATTGTATGTGCATGGAAAATAGTCATTTTGTATTTAAAACTCTTTTTTTAAGCTCTGTAACTGAATTTGAAGTGCAAGGTCCTACATCTGG
>NW_008659565.1:0-4310 GCF_000695815.1 Acanthisitta chloris | reverse complement strand
GGCAGCACCGCCGCCTCCCGCCGGTCTGGCAACTTGCGGTGAAAAGGAATAGCAATGACGCTGAAAGTGAGGACTCTGCTCGGCAGAGCCTCGCCGGAAATGCCAGGGCTAAAGCAGGAGAAAAGTCTATATTTTTTTAAACTAATTTCCCCCAAAGGAAAGTGTAATTCTGAAGGGGTGTAGTCACGAGATGCTGGTTTGTCATAACCCATGTCCCATCGCCAGGTCTGAGCACGGGAAGCTCCAGGGGCCGCACAGTCTTCCCCAGAACAAAATACATGGGGCATGAAGAGAGAGCCAAGCAGGGACCAGTTTCTGTGCTGTGAGCTTCCAAGTCTCATTATCTACTGAAATAACTACTTCAGGGGCAAATTTAAATGCAATCATTCACACTCATGAAAAGAATTCAGGGAGATTCTTATCAGAGCCTCAACTAACGTGGAGGATTTGGGGTCTGACCAACCAGTCTTCTTCATAGGGATGTTGAGTTCTTGTTCCTCTAAGGAATTTATTGAAAATGCTCCTCAAAGCTTTTATGCCCGAATGTTTATATTTTTCTGCAGTAAAGACAATCCCTGTACCCAACAGACCACAGTTGTGATGTCATTTTTACATACATTCATTTCATCTCTTTTTTTCTTCTACTCAGTAGTTTTCCTCTTCAAAAGACAAAAACAACCTACACCAAAACAAAACAAAAAAACCAAAACCCCACAAAAACTTACCATATGTTTTGGGCAAGTCAGAATCTGTGGCAATTTGCAGCTCTCTCCTTCAGAACTGCTGCCGCTGAATTTTAAAAGTACTTATCTCAACAGAAATTGGTATGCTGGTGGAAGAATAAATCTCAATAGCTGTATAAGAATCTGTATTCATTCAATCTCATGTTGAGGACTTTGCTTTGTAAGACAGTATTTTATAATATGTCAGGTTTTGCATTTCTGACTCTTTGTCATTTAAACTGACGAGCAATAAACTACCTTTTCTTTTTACCTTTCATCACTAAAAAATTAGTAATTTCCTATGACATCAAATGGAGCACAATAAAAAGAGCAAAAAAACTCCCAGTGAAAAATACTTGGAAAAAAAATCTTGAAAAATCATACCTACTCTTGTTTGTAATGTGTGAAATTATTACAAGTATGTTCACTATGAGGGCTATTGATAGATGACTCACAATTTAGCTAAATTCAATGAACCACATACTGTGCCCATCTCAGTAGGTGACTCATGCATTTTGTATTTCAAGTATCAAATGTTTGCCAAAAACAGTATTTAAAAAAGTAGGAAAATAGTTCAAAAGGGCTTGTGAATAGGTTGGGACTACCCACAGGCAGCTCTTACATGTGTTCTGACCACTTACGTAGGATTTCATGGCACCACTGTAGTATTTTACTAGAAGGAATGCTTAGCCACAGCAGCCCCACCTTATGCACTTCATGTTTTTTCTTGCATATATTGTACCTTCTTTAAATACACACACATTAGAATTTAATGTGATACTTTAAAGCAGTTGTGTTTTAAAGAGCACAGGCAGCTCTTACATGTGTTCTGACCACTTACGTAGGATTTCATGGCACCACTGTAGTATTTTACTAGAAGGAATGCTTAGCCACAGCAGCCCCACCTTATGCACTTCATGTTTTTTCTTGCATATATTGTACCTTCTTTAAATACACACACATTAGAATTTAATGTGATACTTTAAAGCAGTTGTGTTTTAAAGAGAAAAGCCTGTAAACATTTTTTTTTTTCTGCTCCATAATTTTATACACATTTCCTAATTTTCCTAGCACCATGCTTTGCCCTTCTAAATTTAAATGTAAAAAAAAAAACCAAAAGAAAGAAAGAAAACAGCAATCTCAAAAGAACTATTTAGCTGATTATTTAGCTGATCTGTATAATAGTGTTTTAAGTCAAATAACTCAATATAAAGCTGGCAGAATTGGGCCCAGAAGAAGGAATAAGTTTCAGTACTCCTGGTGTCAACATCTTTTCACTGTTTCAAAAGCCTGCAGGGTGACAAGGAGGCCACTACATGCTGGTGACTCAATAGGTTAGCTTAGATTTTAGGTATTTTTCCAAACTCATTCATACAGACCTCAGATTGCATCTGGATCTTACTTTAACCTGAACCCAGAATATTGTGCATTGCATACACACAGCATCCATGTATTGCAAACTCTTTGATGAAGGCAGAGAATCGTGTGCCTTCATGGCTCACAATGAGAGATGACCATTTATTTCACTAGGGCCAGTGAATTGTACATATTTATAGTGAATGTGACTTATGGTGTCTATTTTCTCATTGCTTTAGAACAAGTGAAATATTTGGCAAAATATTTAATGTGTCTGGTCACTCCTCTAATTGCTATCAAACAGTGCAATTTCAATACTGATCATCTCTGCATCTTCTTTCTTGTAGTCCTGCTCAGGTGCTGGAAGGCTGCTGTAAGGTCTCCCTAGACCTTTCTCTTCTTCATGCTGAACAGCCCCAACTCTCTCAGCCTTTCCTCATAGGAGAGCTGCTCAAGCCTTCTGAACATCGTTGTGATCCTCTTCCTCCATGGATTCACATTGACTAGAGATATATTAACTTGATGAAGTCACAAGTTTCAATATGCAGAAGTGGTAGAATTAATTTAATAAATAAAAAACTGGCATGAAGCTTGCTTTATTCATTGTTTTGTCAACCACTTCACATTTGCACCCTGTTCTTGCATAAACTATCAAAAGAACACGTGGAAAAGTATTGCAGGAAAACATTTGATTTATTTTAGATTCTTTTAATGAAATTTAGCAACTAGACAGCAAGTAGGAAAAACAGCATCAATTTGCCCAGACAATTCTCCGAAGGCTTATAGCAACTGTTTTGTAAGAGGATCATTTACTTCCTGCCTATGATATTACCAAACTTAATCTCTTCATATTGACAAGGGTACAAGTAAAGATACTTGAAGGAAATACTAAATTATGAGCAGACAAAGTATACATACTTTGATGGTAATATAAACTTGCCCAATTGTTCTACATTGGGCATGGATGCATACACAGTATGGAAAAGCTCAAACAGCATACAGATTGTATTTTTTAGTACTTTAAGACATTTATGTACATAGGAAATCATGTTAGTTGTAAAACGATGACAGCTGTAATATTAACATTTTTAACTAGGGGCCATATTATTGCTTTACTATCCATGCATCATGCTGGAAATGCTTTTTAACATCAGAGGCTCAATATTTATCAAGAGCATTTGATTTAATAATATCCAGTATAACAGTACTCCACAGTTTCCATTAGTTTGATTGAATGTTATATCTGTCTAAGCAAACCAAGCATTAGGCGCTTCAGTGAAAGTCACTTGTAATAGAGAAAAATATAATGCATGAATATTTCATTAGTAGATGAATACCCATCAAAACTTTACTTGAAATGCTTGAAAGCACCTACTGAATGTTTGCCAGTTATTTCATAAAACAGAGATGGTTGTAATGCTGCTGTTGAAACAGGAAAAAATCTATTAGATCATTTAACATACTAAAACAATTATGGTATAATTATAAGGAACATAATTATATGTTCTTGATGTCTTTAATGGTGCAAGCCTCACTAATTAACATTAGAAATTCAATCAAAACAAATTATGCTTCAAAATTTAAGGATGAACTTAAAGAGAAAGATCACATTTCCCAAGTCAAACAAATATAACTTTGAACTCCACCTGACAGGAGGCAAACTCTTTGTATGCATGCTTGCACTCTCTCCTCTATCTCCTAAACTGTACTTAATATATTTGGAGTTATATCTATAGATAGATAGATAGATAGATAGACATGTATATGTATATATACACTCAAATTACTTACCCTTATCTAAAGTTATAGTGTCACTTTTATCTGAGAAAATATCCAACAGACATTCTTGTGGCCTTTGGTTTAAACTTTAAAGGAAGAGATTCATACTGTGCCCACTGCATTTGGACATGAATATGTATTTTCTGCACATCCCTGCATTGTGCATAAACTAACTGTAAGATTTATGTCTTCAATTCTATTCTTGGTTTGTATTTTGCTTCTCTCTGTTGCTTCTCACTTCTCAGGCCTATGGGACTGTTTACAGAACAAAAATCCCATGGTTTTGGAGGAAAACATCACATTATTTTATAAAGTTTAGATATATCATGTCATGAAGACCACAAAGATAATCTGGGCAGACATTTTCCTATATGTACAATTCTTTTTGAAAACATCTCTTTTGCAGGTCTAGAATTTACCTCATTACAATCATAGAATCATAAAATCATAGAA
>NW_008659564.1:5000-14820 GCF_000695815.1 Acanthisitta chloris | reverse complement strand
AAGCAGAAAAAAACCCCAAGAGTAAAAGAAAGCTTAAGTCAATTAGCAATAGACTAAGGTAACATCTTCATTTTATCTGTATGTCTAATGAACATCTAAAGGCAGAGATCAACTAATTACTCCTGGCAACCACATATTTAGTACTAAGTCTGTGTGTGCTGCCATATGAATAAATGTGCAAACACTACTATTCCTGCCCTGAGGTTTTTAACAATCTTAAGTGATACACACATAAGTTAATAGGGATAGAACATCCCTAATATGGATATATTTTTAAACTATATGTGTAAGGGATTTATTTTGTTTGCAGTTAAGAAAAGATCAGTGCTACAAAATGAGAAGTTCTTTAGAAACAAGGACTTAGCCTCAGAGGAGAAGTCAAGACAACCCTACTTACTGTCTTCTGACCCACACCTGGTTTATCCCAACTCCAACTCAGGTCTATAATTTGCAATTTTCTCCTTTGTGCTTTTCCCTCTGTAGTTACTTCTGGAATGCACTTCCCCTTTCTAACTGACTGCAGCTATTTCCCATTTCTCCCTCTCAGTCTACTTGTTCCCAGATTCCCTTTCAACACTGTCTCTACAGCAGAACACCTGATGAACTCCATACTTCTTTCTGTCTTCTCACTTGGATAAGATTGTATTGGGATATAGGAATCTTAGACTAATTAAATGACAAATACACCATTCTGCTCCATAACAAAGCTTAGCTGGCCTTGTTTCTCCAGTGCTCAGCCCCCAGGTTCAAGTGCAGCTGGGATAAAACAGCTCTTAATCTCCCTTCAGATCTTACTTAAGACTACTTCTACCCTTCTCATCTAACCTTTCAAAAACACAGCCTTTCCTATCCATCCACACAGCTCATATCACGCTGTTAATTGCAGAAACCTTACAGTACTGGTGTCTAGTCAGAATGCTGTTACCAAGATAATATTTCCTTTCCATTGTCTTGGCCATGTGATGCCTGTCTTTGCCCATCTCTGCAGGTTTCCCTCTTCTGTTGGATGAAACACAGTATTTGTACTCACTTCCACAGAATATTTTCTTTCCTTTTCACTCACTACCATAAGGTATGCTCCATCTTCCCCTGCTATGTAAGCCAAGCCTCCAACTCACACTTCCTACATTTTCAGATCCCTATGCCTGGCCTTTCTATAGTGTCCCTTAGGTTTCTGATACACCTTCCATCAGGACACAGAGAGCTACCTTTTCTTCTTTCAAATCCAAATTTCCCTTCCTCTTCTCATATACTGGTTGTTGCTGGTGTACTGAGTCTAGTGTATACCACATTGACTAAATGCTCACTGATTAAGCATCTGGCTTAAGCATCTGGTCTACACTCAACTCCTCTCTGGTTTTCTTCCCAGTTGTATTCTCGTTGCAACATGTGACTGTTAAAACAGCAGCAGAAAAAAAGAAGATCCAAGATTTTGCTTCCTCTTCTCATATACTGGTTGTTGCTGGTGTACTGAGTCTAGTGTATACCACATTGACTAAATGCTCACTGATTAAGCATCTGGCTTAAGCATCTGGTCTACACTCAACTCCTCTCTGGTTTTCTTCCCAGTTGTATTCTCGTTGCAACATGTGACTGTTAAAACAGCAGCAGAAAAAAAGAAGATCCAAGATTTTGAAAACAATTAAAAATTGTCTAAATAAAATTGTATGGAAAAATACATAGAAAAAAATACAAGAATCCTATGAACAATGTCTATATTTAATCTGGAGATGAGGTGACAAGAGATTGAGCCTTTAGTACTGCTTTAAGGTGTAATCACTCTACAAATACAGAACTGTTACATAGACTTCCAGGACAATATTATAGTGGTTAACAATTATAGGCAACAAATATCTAATCAACAACTTCATATTTTTGTGACCCAGCCTGTAAGTCACTAAATCTAAGTTAACTAGAGTAATTAAATGAAGTTATCATAAATTTACTGTTCTATTACTACTATCATAGAGTGAAGACACCCACCTCCCAAGAAAATATATGCCCATTTATACTTCCCATGTGTAACGAAACATGGACTTTTCAATTATTGTGAGAGTTATCTCTTGAGTTGTAAAAGAAGCAGCCCAAAACACTAGATTCAGACACAGAGATATTTTCATCTGAATCTGAACTTTGCATTTAGTGTTCATCTCTGATGAATGGAAAAATGAAAAATAAATTAATTTTTGTCCTGAGCTCACACACTATATAGTTTGAATAGCTGTAGGATGAACTCTCCCTTCAGAGAAAATATACTATCAAATGCACATTGCTACTAACCTCTGCTGCAATCCTGTGGTAACAAAAGTATATTTTATGTTTTCAGTTAGATTGGATTCCAGCTTTCCAAAAGTGGAAGGAAAAGGCAAGCAATCTGCTTTTCTACTCAGTTTTCAAAGTCTGATAAAAAAGTTGTAGCAGGACTGTGACTAGGCTAAAATAAACATAGATAGCAAGGCATTGTTAGAAAAAAAATTAAATATGCCTTTTGTAAGTTTGTCGGGAAAATATCACTTGTGATAAAATGCCTCCTTCTTTTGGGACAGAGGATGCTTGGAGACAGGCACTGGAAGACAGTCCTTAGTGATTCAGGCTGGAGACACTTGACAATGGCCCGTGCCTGAGGATTACCTAGGCAACATGGGAGCTGTTGCACAGGGAACATCTGCACTGAGATGCTGTTCAGATGAGTTTTTTATAAGATTTGGCCCAAATGTAAGAATTTGATCTTTTGCAATCCAAATCTCTCTTTGTCTTGTGAAGGGAAGTTGGGAAAGGCCATGCCACCTCCCCATGCACCAAAGCAACAGATGCTTTGGCTAGCAGTGGCGCCAGGGCATGGAGATACCCTGCTCCTGCCCAGGCAACTCAGACACTTCAGCACCACCTCACTGAAAGCCCAACTGTGCTCAGGGCTGGCAATGAGAACCAAACTGATTTGCTGTCATGCAACACTGCATAAGCCTAAAAAAAATCGGTTTTTTTTTCCCTTAGGTGTAGGCTATCATTTTGATATGTATAAGATATTATAATGAAAGAGACAGAGGAGATCGCTGCAGATTTATTAGGGCTTCCTGTTAACCTTTTCAGTGCCTCTGTCTCCTCAGCAAGGCTTCTCCAGGCAGCATCTAAGAAAAGAAATACTGCCAGCACAACTGTATGAAAGCTACCCTGCCAGGGATGCACGTGGGATACTGATGATCAACATTACAGCTTAAAAGACTTTCTTTCTCCACAGAGAAATACAGCTGGGGTCCTTCAGGAGAAAACCATTGCAGAATTTCCACTTCTCTGCATGGATTTTTCTCAGCTGATGCATAGTCTGGATCCTTCTCATCCAGTACTTTCTGCTGCTTCTGAAACCCTCCATTGACACATTTTTACACAGTTCACAAGCTGTGATCCAGAGAGAGCACTGAATTGAACCCCACCTATTAAATTCTTTAATTCTCCTATTAAAGAACATGATCGAATGCCTTATTTTGTGGGTTTCGATCTTTTATTTGGAGCAACAAAGAGAACTGAACCTAGATAAACTATAAAGACATAAAATATAACTATTACTAAAAATAACTTGTTTTTATAAATTTAGCTGCACATTAGGGAAAATGAATTTTGACCTTGCTCATTTTGTACTTTTAATTTTTTTTTTGTTTTTTTGATGTTTAGAGAAAACATTTTGTTTAACTTTTGTTAAGGAAAAGGGTCCCTGACATAATCCACTGCAAATTCAGGAGGATAACTTTTGTGCCCAGTCTATAGGGCAATTACATTCCATGCCTTTCTCTTTTTCCTGTGCTGTTCTCCCAGTCACAATTCCAGACCAATTTTTAGACTAAAGTGATAATGATCCTTGTTTTCACATTTTATGGTTTTGGCATATTTAAAGATAATTTTCAGGATGGTAAGAACTGTCAGTCTTTTAAATTTAGAATGTATGTATTTATCTTTTCATTAAAAGCTTTATAAAAATCCAGCTGGCAGTGCACCAACTAATTTTTGGTATTAAGACTGTAACAGTTCAAGTTGCTGGGAAAATGGACAATGACACTTCAGGTTCAGCTCAACAAAACTGTAACTTGGAAAATACACGTTGTGTTTGTAATCTGGCACTAGTGCTGCAGAGACCCAAATTCCCCTAAAAGAGATGCTCAATTACTATTTGTATATCTAAGGCCATATGCAGATTTATTCTATTTTGGGCCATTCATACACTGCATTTATTTCCAAGTTTGAAGTGTATACTCGATTCTCCTCTACAAGGAGATTCAGGTGACTGGGAGTTTGGCTTGCACCCCCTTCTACTCTGCCAGGCCACAAGCCAATATTACAAGCTGCATTTTTTACTTTTCTGAGTCATCCAGATAAAAGGAAAAAACAGTAAAATTCCCTGCACCAGGTACCACTCAGATAACAAACAGACAAATAAAAATAAGCAAAACAACATCAATCTTTATGTATATATTAAAATGAAAGTACAATCTTTCAGATCCCATGTGTTTGGTTCCTTTTTCATCTTTTCCACTGTCCTGTCCTTACCCTGGGTTTTGCCCTCTAAAAGCAAGCTACCCCTCCTCCGTACTCCTGCAGTCATGGATGCTGTTCTTATTTCTGGTGAGAGGCTCTCACTACCAGTAACGACAACACTGATGCCCTAAATATTCTTACTTACAGCTTTCCAACAGGGGAAGGTTCACGTTCTCCATCTAACCCCAGCGTGCCCCCCTCCCTGGCCTGTATCAGCATCTTTCCAACATCCAGCAGAGTTGGGGGAACTGCCTCTCCTTCTACAACCTTAATTGTCAAATGGCTTTGTGGGACTCCAGGTGAGTAAAAAGCAGAAGAATTAAGGAATTAGAAAAAGGACACACGGTGCTAAGCTCGGATCGGTGGCTTTGGCAAAACTGCTGGGCAGCAGCGGCAGCGCAGCACCCTGGCAGCTGGACACGGCGGTGCCCTGGCACATCTGCCTCCCACTAGGCCCTTCCCGCGTCTGCACCGCAGCGAGGGAGCCTGCTGCAGAAGAAGATTGCCACAGGGAATAAAAGAAAAACCTGAGGGATAAAAATGGATAGCTTCCAATTAAAATTACCATACTGTAATTTTGTTAGTTATCAGTGACAGACTAAAGTACATGGCAGCTTAACTGACAAGAAAATGTCCTTTTGGGCATAATACAGTGTACAGATCTTTGACTTTTTAGCATGCAGTGTCCAGATGGTACTTTTTTGCTTCATGTTGTGATCAGGAGGCAGAAAGGCCATTTCAGAAACAGTGGCAATGAAAGCCAGGATAGATCAGAGGCACACGAGGCTGCCTGAATGTATGAGGATGTATCGTATCATTGCAGGTAATCCTCACATGAGGGTACGTACAGTAGGAAGGATATTTTCTAAAGCTATTTGCTGGAGACACTATCAAGTGCACTTAGAGCAGTGGTCTGTGTGGCTGATTAGAAACCTACCCTGCTGCTGCTGAATGCCCGTTAAGACAAGGAACATTTTATTTACAAGATGTAAAGAAAAGCGATCACCGAATAATAAAATGTTCCACTAAATTCCAGCATGCTATATTAACTTAGGAATGCTATTGTATATTAAAAAGTTATGCCCTCTTCATTTTTTCCTGCAGTCTTTACTTTAGAGACGTGCACAATACGCTTCCCCCCACCCTACAGGAAAGATAATCTTTCTTCTTCAGCACAGCACAAATCCCGCGGCTAACTCCCCTTGTGAACCTGAGTGGTATTGACATGGGGGTGTAGAGTCAGGCAAAAACCAGGCATCTTCTGATGAAACACATAAACTACACACATTCAAGAACAAAACAAAAATCTTCTAAAAGCCTGTGTGTAAGATAAGACTGCCTTGGGGGCAGCTCGAACTTGCGGTCTTGGCCATTTACGCAGGATTTTACAGAGCCATCTATTACAGTATTCAACAAAAAGAAGTACTTCAAAAAGCTTCCTTTTTTTTTTTTTCAGTTGGAAGTACAATAATTTGTAAGTCAAAATTTGGAAGTGTTCCCAGTTTTTGGCAGTAAAATGATAATACTGGGCATATCATTTTAAAGTGGAATCTCATGGAAGTTAATTCAGACGACAAGGTCACTTTTAGACATTTTTTCCCTTATGTTTTGGACTGAAAATAATTCCCAAATCCTATTATTTGAAGCAGGGGTACTTACCATAGCAATCCCTGCCTCCCCTGATACACATGCTACCTCTGAGATAGAGTGCCTTAAAAAAAAACCCTCACAAGAATATATACCATGAGCTTCAGAATTTTTTAAGCAAAGAAAAGAAAAAGTTGTACACCAAGCAATCATATAGCATACCTTTGAACTGCTTGGTTTTAACTTGAACTTTTAAAAGTGTGAGTTTTCTTCCTTTCTATAAAAAGAAACAATTTAGACAAAAAGAAGGAAAAGGATGCTGGGCCCTTTAACATTTAAAATTGAGCAGTCACTTCAGTAACTGTTTATCAGTGAAACTGAAAAACTAAAATCAGTTTTGCCCCTATATTTCCTTGTTCTGTTTTGCACCTCAGGCTTAGGGTGGGATGCTCTGGACCTGTAAGTATTACTAAATTATAATTAAACCACAAAACCAACCAACCAATCCCAGCAATGTGTTTGTAGAGAATGGGAGGCTTATGGGAAATCCTGATTAAATTCCTGCCTTCAAAATAAAGAAGCATGTAGAGCACAGAGAGATCAAAATATTTCAAGATAAGATTAAATCAGCACACACAGAACTGGGGGATCCATGAGAAGTATCACAGGTATAAAATCATACATGTCACAAAAGTATCTCGATAGAGCATTTATTTATCTTTTTTAATTTGGAATAATTTGATTTTAAAGTGCAAATCTCCAATATTTGAGTAAACCCTCTAAGTCCACTTATACCAAGTTTTCTCTAACACCCTTTCCTCTATTTCTCTCAGATTTCCTCTCACACATAAACCCCATTCACATTCTATAAGCTGAACACTGATATACTATCAAAATGCAGGCTACATTTATCTAGAACAAAGTATAAACATTTCCAATGTGTGTACTTAAGATTCATTTGCTTGCCAAATGGCTTTGTCTCCTTCCTTGGTTATTGTCAGAAGGAAGCATTTTGATTCAAATGACTGAATTCCTCAAGCTCAGGTACTGCTGATAATAGGATTTATGACAAGCTAAAAAAAGCGAAAAGTGATCAGAGACTTTTTTTAAAATGCTATCCTGCTGCTGACTGAAGGCATGACTTAGAGGCCAGATGTAAGACTAAACACACGTGGGCAAGTAGGAGGTTGCCTGGACAGCTATGCTCCCATACACATGCCTAACTCCCTGAAGGTTTAAAAGCAAATTGGCAAACCCATATGAGACCACTATTTGGAGAGAAATATTAAAGATTTAAGTATCACCACTTCTTCAAATAAATGCACTTCTTTCTTTTTTTCTGTGGAGGTCTATTCCTTTCTTTTCTATAGCATATGTTCTATTGAGTAACAAAGCAAAACAAAACAAAGTAAGCGAACAAGCAAATGGCAACAAACCCTTTATTCTTCACATTGCTCCTAGCACTGTGCCTCTCACTAACTAGCTCTTACTTGCAGCCTCTGCTCTGTTTACTGTTGGCTGCTTTGTTTCTGTGGAAGCACTTCGGCACATGACAGATAGAACAAAAAGAGGAAACGTGAATTCCAAACTGCAAGAATCCAGCGTGGAGCATATCTAATGGCCATCTGTACACATGCTTGAAGAAAGCGGAAAAGCACACAACTGAAAGACGCTTTCCTCGATCTTTTCCCTCTCTCTGCCATGTGTCATTTACGCATATGAATCCAATGCATCTCAGAGATGATTATCTGGCAGTGTCCTACTAATCTGCTCATCAGTTACAGGACAGACAGGCACATTTTAAGCATATCAGTTCCTCTGTGAGTCTGAGTTAAACTGGAGCCATGAGAGACAGAAGACAAATACATTAAGCCAATGCAATCCTAAAAGGTGATAAAAGATTTAAGTGATCCAGGAGAGCCCCAGAGCCCATGCTAGTGAACTTTATAACAGACTATGTTAAAATAATGAAATATCTCCATTAAGTATTTTCTTATATTAAGGGTTTTTTTACATATTGATACACGTGCACACACTCAGGATATTTAACACAACAGTACAGATGGAAAGAATAACAAGTGAAACTAATTCATTTTGATTTCTGCTCTCCAAATAAGAGAAAGACTTGGTCTTCTCTGAAAGATTTATGAGGCTTCCCACCATAAAGGAGCCTGGATTACAGCTATGCTTACTTTATAAAATGAAATTCTGCCATTATAGGCAAGAGTTCATGGCTGTAATTATTTCAATGCACTTCTCAGTCAATGTGTCTTACACAGCTGAGCCAAACCCTCTCTTACATATGCAGGTCATTTCATAAGAAGTCTAAGAGCTTCAACAACTTTGTGTGACCTTGCATTGAATAACACTGGAAAATTGATTTGGCTCTAGTAATAAAAGACCGTCTGCATTATCTGCATTCTAATTATAATTAATATAACCAGGATAACTGCTGTATTATTTACGATTAGAGCTATAGTGAGCACAGTGTAATAATAATCTGCTACATAATTTTTTATTGATCTGATGGCTTTATTGCAGAAAAAACAAAATGCTACACTGCTGTACTACTAAAATTGCCTTTCTAGACATGTCTGTTTAGAGGAAGAATGTTCATTTAACATTCTTTTATCTCATCAAATTCCCATAGATTTTAATATCAGAGAGAGTATGATCCCTGCTTGCATGCTTGCTTTTCTTTTTTTTTTATTTTTCCTTGGCAAAAGGAAGAAAAAATAGACTGATTAATGCACCCTTATTTTCCATTGTTCATTTCCTGGGAATCATTCATTCCTTGCAATTCTTTAGCAACACATTTCATTAACAGAATTGGGCTGTCCCCCAAGTATGTACAGCTTTCCAATTCAACAGAAAACATCATTCTACATTAAAAAAAAATTTAAAATGTTGAATAATAATTCAAACTTAACTGAATTAATTTAATCTCTTTTGAAAACACTAAGCCATCACTTAGGAGGCTAAATTGCTGTTCAGTAGTCTCACATTTGAACTCCTTTTCCTAAATTCTGGCAAAATGGAAATTAAACTCTCTTAATTTGGCAAAACCAGATGTCAAATGGTGTTCTGTTTCGGAAAAAAACTAAATAAGCAGTGGGAACACTCAAGGCAGCATTTGTAGGAACACAGTGAAAAGTCTGAAAATGAATGGATTTTGCAATTTAAATGCAGAACTCAGAAACTGGATGGGAAAAATAAGAAAATGTTTTCCAGAAAGCAATTCCAAATTCCCACAAATTCTGTAATGCCAAAATAAAATTTCCTGTAAAGTTTGTTATTTTCGTAATACAACACTACTCTTCTTTTCTGATCTTCACTTGATTTCAAGTAAAATAATGAATAACTTGTGTAGACGAGTTTATTATTAGACTTCAGAGTTAGTATTTACAAGTATAGATCTTGAGAATTTATTCTTAGAACTTGTTTCCAGCTGCATCAATACAATATCAGAAATTAATTACAATTTAAGATAGAACAAATGCTTACATATTTATAGGAAATTTATAGATATTCATGATTGCAGATTATATTAATAATAGGTGTGCTGATGTCATCTATGAAAGAAAGATGAATTTTTACTTTCTTACTCTTTTCTTGTATATTTTCATCTCAGTCTGTGCTTTTGGGTGATATTTTCATGTATTTGTAACAGCTTCCACACTTTGCCTTTACAAAACCAACTACATTT
>NW_008659564.1:0-4940 GCF_000695815.1 Acanthisitta chloris | reverse complement strand
ATGTTATCTTAATATATTATTTTATTATAATTTTTTAGAATGAAAATACAATCAAACAAAATTCTTGCAGCCGCACAGGTATTTAGCACTCATTTGTACTGGTCTCAAGAATTATCAATTTAAATGCAGTGATTTGCCATTGAAACACAGGCTTGAAATAGCTCCCATTAGTAAACTGCACGATCATAGTAGCACTAGCACAAAGTTTAAACAGAACAGTTATTTTCCTCCCTAGGATCACCTATGACTTCTCTGTTTAGTGGGCCATGCATTTTTTGCTCTTCCAATTGCTCCATCTCCAGTAAGTCACAAACCTCCAAGTCTCCCTCCCACAGCATGATGATTCCTCTTTTCCATCGTGAGCTCTAGATCATTCAGAATGCCTTCTTTTAGAGCAGGCATGTCAAGGAGTAACCACCCAGACTTTTTCAGGTATGGATATGGCTGTCATCTCTGGATACAAATCATTTACATGTGAAAGAATGAAAAACTACTGGAACTTATTATTTAAAAAGAAAAAACTAAAACATAAAAACATTGGGATTGAGATCCATGTCACGTGTTGGTCTATATGTCTGTATGAAGGCTGGAGACACATACTTCACCAAAATACTCTACCTGAATTCAACTGAAGGTAATACATACACACCCTACAGAGAGCTTCAGTTTTCTGCATAAGGACTTCAGTGACGCTCCAGTTTACTTCATCTTCCTTAAAAGACAAACATGCAAGTGCACTTACACTTCTGTGAGAGGGACAAAGATGTCCAGTATGGTGGCACTTGGAAAATTCTTTGTTCCCTGATCTTGTGCCAATTTCAGCTGTAAAATGGAAAAATTATGACATGCACAAATGGGATGCTGGGAAGGCTAGAGGTCAGAATTGCATCTAGAGATTTGACATAGCCTGCCATATGGGCTAAATCCCAGTTCCACTGTTGCCAATTTAGATTCTTGTTCACCAGGCTTTGGCTAGATCTGCCCAGTGATTCAGGTTGAGCACTGATTTGAATGAGTTTGGATGGATGGAAGAATGGATGGATCTTGCTGGCACCTGAAATTCTTCCAGAGGACCTGCTGCAGTGCCTGCTTTTATTATAAGCTAATCTACCTACACAAACATTTTTGGGGATTGTATGAATACTTCCTTCATTGAGAACAACTGGGTTTTTCTTTGCTTGAAACAGCTTTGTAAAGAAGGCAAGTGGAGTATCTTATGCCTATTTTTCTCATATTCAGAACTGTCTTATGTCTTCAGAATGGAGAAATGCCAACATTCCTTCTTTCAACTGATTGTTGTTGGATTTGCTTTCAAATATCCTAACCAACCTTTTTGTTATTATGTAATACCAAAAAATGAATTATTGAATTATTAATTTTTATTATGTGTGGTCCTGGCCTATTTCAAATAGAGGCTGGGCTTTTCATGGCACCTTAATTATTTCTAAGTGCAGTGGACCCATTTATAAGAAGTAACGGTTCTGTAAACTCATCCTGGCTTTGAAAGTCAAGCTACATTCCTTCTATATCACTCACCACTGAGTATGGTGTTTCTGAGGACCACATTAGGTCTTTTTTTTTAATGGCAGCTGTTGAAGGCATTCAGTGTCCTCAGTAGGTTTGTACTGATATACAACAGTATGGAATTTATGAAACTGTTCTGAGGAGGATACGTATACAACTAATCCAACTGACTCTTCTCTATATAGAATTCTGATGTATCATCAGAAAACAGGGAGTAAACCTTTTTTTCCCAGCAAATATAGTTGTGCATGCAGAGAATAAGCAGATTATTGAGATTACTGACCAGATAGATATTGTTAAAGCTGTTCTTCTGAGCAGAGCTATGTATTAATCTGTGAGAGCCTCACAAACCATGTATTATCCTTAAATATGTCAAATGAAGAACAAATGCATCATTTTCGTTACAGTAGGCCCACTTAATTAAAGTTTCTCAACAGAATTTTCTTCTATTTCTGCCCATTTCTTAAGCATTACCTCTGAGGTTACAGTTTTACATAGAAAAAGATCAAATTTGGGACATGCTACAAATATTTTGAAAATTCTGAAATAATGGGAAAAAGTCAATAAATTGAAAGGTTATCAACAGCAGAAACACATAGCTGTACTTGTATCAAAGCTGCAAAAGATTCAATTGATAACTTAACTGAAACTGGTTAAACTTTTAATGGTTTAATCCACAGTAAATAACAATGATTTTTTTTGATGGTAGAGAAAGTATTAGACTAAAAGATGAAGATATACTGAAAAAAAAAATCCTATAAGAATATCCAGTAAGCATGTCTGTTAATCCTACATTTTCAAACTGTTTACCTCAGAAAACCCCAGGCTTTTAGTCTTTGTTTTTTTAAGCATAAGCAATTTATTCTGAAAAAGGGGCTTAAAAGTTTGCCAAGGTCTTATGGAATATGAGTCTTCTTTCTCCGTGTTATTTCAGCCATGCAGACAGACAAAGGGATGCCACTGTCAGGATATAATAGGGGTATAGTCCACGTGTTACAAGAAAGCTAGATGGAAAATCTTTGAAATACTATGTGTTGCTCTTAACAAAATTTGAGGGTGCAGCCCCATCCTTCCAAGACCTCCCACCTCAGTCTTTACCTAAAATCTGTGCATCAGTGGATGTTATTGTTCAGAACAATCCCTTCCATTAAAAAGAGACAGTTCTGTGTTTTTTTACACCAAATATAGAGGCTGAAAAAATAAAAATTGCTGTGATGTCTCCTTGTAAATGCAGCCTACAGAAAAAGTGTTTCTGGACAAACAGCAGCAACAGCAAGGTAAAAACACCTGTTTCCTTTGGCTCCTTCACTTAGTTGATAGCTGAACTTCAAAGTCTACTTTTGGACTATTTAAAATGCTAATATGAATAATAACAGGGAATTACTTTTTTACACCAAACTACACAAGGAAATTAAATTAAAAAAACCCCTATGCTAATGCACTGTAAAGGTTGCAGTTACAAATCACAGATCTGTTCATGGATATTTCATGAGCAGAAAAAAGGCTAAATTTGTCAGATAAATTATTCATTGTGAATTATTTGCTCAGCTCTACACTTTGCATGTGCACTGTATTTATAAATTTAACAGGGATTCTGGTGGTACCTCGAAAAGCAGCACAGTGCAAATTCTGCATATTCTAATGCAATTTCCAACTTCTCTCACCGTATACATTCTGTGGGTGAAATTCAACCCTCCCACACAATAGCTGGTTACCGAGGCTTTCCATGCTGTTATGAAACCCACTCCCTGCTCTCCTCCCAAAAGCAGTCTGGACTACAGCCACGGCTGCCTCCGTCCCTTGGGGTGGGTGTGGAAGACAAAGGGCAAAGAAAGGGCTGCTGGTGAGTCTGTAGAAAGGTGTGAGACTAAACTTTCTGCTGGGGCTAGCTTGGGGCACCGGAAGGCAGCCCTGTGAGGCAGTGGACACAGGCCAAAAGGGTGAAAGGCCAGCCTGGCTTGCTGCTCTTCTGCTCCACAGCCTTCCCGAAAGGCATGCAAACACCTCACTTGGCAGCAAAGCACCCCCAACTACTGCTTGTTAAAGCTCATGCCAATCTTGATCTTCTGTAGATTTTACCAAAAAAAGTCACTATGTTAAGTCCTCTTGATTCTGATCAGGCAAAATGAGAGATTTGATGGTAAGACGGCAGAGGAAACCTGAAAACAATCACTGCACAGCACAGTGTGTCCTCCAGCAAATGCCTGGAGAGAGGAGGAAAACCTCTCTGAACAAAAATGCCAATAGGAGCATTAAATGGCAAAACAAGCATACAGTTTCAGTCACACACCAGGTCATATCTCTTAAATATCTTACGAGAAAACAAGTCAAACAGTGTTGGTATTGCTTTGCGGGTGAAAATTAAAATAAGTTCTAACACATAATTGTACACGATTGGCAAAAGCAGAATTTTTCATGAAGGGCAGACAGTGTTTTTAGGGAGAGCTAACCACTTTTTGCTTTAGCAGGGATGCAGAGCCTGAGCAGGGAGATGATTTGGCAGTATATTGACTGCATGCTTTTATCCTTTCGGCTGCTTAAGTTCTAGGAGAAGTAACTTGAACAGGACTACAGTTTAATACGCTGAGGCTTACACAGAAGGTATTATTTTCTCTTTGACAGGGTCCAGTGCTATTTTTACGCTGTTTGATAGAGAGCTGCTGTTAGGCCTCAGGGAAGGAACAGCGATTCTTTAAGTAGGGCTTTGCCTAACAGCAGCTTCCTCCCTCCTGCCACTTCAGCCACCTTCTCTGACATAGGAATTGCCTGGCTCCCCTTTTTCTTTAAAAAATACATGTCGTTAACTATCTCTTCAGTAATCCGTGTAACAAACCCTGGCTTGTTTGTGCAGGACGCCTAACTCCAACACCAGCCACTCTGTTTATTAGTCCCTTCCTCCCCACTCCAGTGCCCAGCCTCCCTGCCTCCTCAATCACATGTGTTGTTTCTCATTTAAATGAACAGTTGGATTCTTTTATTTCTTACAAGTGCTGGATTCGCCTTATCGCCCTCATTCCTTTGGGGGTTGCCAATTGGTTTTATCCACGGATGTATCATTTCTCATGCTTCCCTTTTTTCTTACAAAGAGAAAGAACCACTTCGTCAACAAGCCTCTCTGGAGTGGAAGATTAAAAACCTAGACATCACCTACCTTGCAGCGCTACTCCCAACTGGGTTGTGTAAAACTCAATTAAACTTGTCCCCATTGAATACTGCATTACAGTACATTAAACAGAAAATTCTTCAAGCGTGATGACAAAGCTTGAAACCTTGCCTCAAAGCTGTTCCTTGTAGCTTTCTTTAACATTTCAGTCTTTATGGTGCAAGTCTCCCGTTGACACAACTTTAGTCCAGCTATGAAAAATCACAGAGCCCCACAGGGATTAAAAGAGAAAGAGGAGGAGGGGGAAAAAAAA
>NW_008659563.1:0-547 GCF_000695815.1 Acanthisitta chloris | reverse complement strand
TTTTCCAAGGTTTGTTAAGGAAATTCCATTTGGTGTCTGAGTTAGGGACTCAGTTAAAAGTAGGAGCCACCAAAAGTCCCATTTCCACTGGATTGTTTGGTTGTTGCCATGGAAAGTGAAGGAAATTTCTCTGGTTTAGCCTTGGTGTCACCATGAGGGTGAGGAGAAGGGAATCCAGCCCAGGAGCTCATTACCAAACCCAGACCCAAAGGATCTGAGATGGATTAAACAAACTGCCCAGCTAAGGGCTCCCTTTTTCCCACCTCTGGCTGTATGAGCAGGACATCTGCTGGTTTTACTGGTGAATCCTGGAGATGCAGGAACTGGAGTGGAGCTGGAGGTTCTTTTTGTGCAGTTGGGATCCATCAGTGTTCAGCTTCTTATTTCTGCCTCCTCCAGGGATCTCCAGACCCTGGGAAGGCACCAGGAGCACCCACCCTCCTTCCCCTGAGCTTTGGCACTAAGGTAGACACCTCATGGAATCCCAGAATGGTTTGGGTTGGAAGGGACATTAAAACATATCTCATTCCAACCTCCTGCCATGGGC
>NW_008659562.1:62411-63977 GCF_000695815.1 Acanthisitta chloris | reverse complement strand
CCCCAGCTCTCTGTGTCTGTGCGGGGCAGGGAAACCGACCTCTCTCCCTCCAGCCCTTCTCTTGGGGTTGGGTTTCTTTCCGTGGCTTTCTTGCTTTCTGGTTTTGTTTTTTCCTTTTGACTAACTGGAGGAGTATCCTTACACCTCCTGCCTGCTTCCCTGGCTGGTTTTTGGCTGCGGTGAATAACTGTTCCTCGGCGCGGCAGAGCTGTTGTGTCGGGGGCTGTGCGGAGGAGGCTCGCAGGCTTCGGGCTGCGGGAAGCTCAGCTTCCATTTTAGGGAAGAGAGCCGAGTTCTTTCTGGCAGTCCCATCGGAGCTGCTCCACAGATTGTGCACTCACACGATAGCTTTTGCAAAAAAAAAAAATTACTACGGCAAAACCGCAGGGTGAAACACACCGGTCTGTTTCCTGATAAGCTTCTCATGGCTTCAGTGTGCGTCAGGGATGGTTTTCTTGAACTCTGGTCAAAAAAAAAAAGTGTAATAGCACGTTGGGCTTTGGTAAAAAGAAACAATTGGCAGGGGGAGAGTAGTAGCAAAGTCACCAATACCGTATTTTTTTCAGGAGGAAGACTGCTAAACTGGAATGTGCAGAGCAAACTGTTATTTCCTATTCATATCACTTGTTTCAAGGAAACTTCTTTTAGTGTGTTAATAAGCATATGGTGGTATGCTAGGTATTTTCTTTCAGGTACTTTGGGAAAGAAACACTAGAAAACTTAAATACCTATCTCTTCACTGTAAGAGGGAAGGAAAAATACCTATTCCTGACTTTGACTAGAAGCTGTAGACAGTACATGCAGGATGCCAGATAAGCAGTTTGGCACCAAACGTGCTTGAATTCACTTCTGCTGGGGCCCTATTGTGGCCCTATCTTAACTGCCAGGTTAGCAAAGCTGAGCTCTTGGAAAAACAGTGCAATTTTAGAGTAACTGCCTTTATAACTGTCAGATGATTCAGGCTGCTGATTTATCATCTTACTGTTTATGTAAAAAGTTTGCTCCTCTACTTCTGCAAGAAGTTCTCATGGTCATGGGCAGCAAGACATTTGCTGCAGTGCTCTTAACACGTGGAAATATTTATGGTCACTCAAAAACATTCTTTCTAAACTTTTTGTCGAGAAGGTTGGAGGTGAAGAGAGTATCTAGGTCCTGCTTCACTGGAGGAAAGGTGCACAAAAACTGCCTTTAGGAGTCTAATTTTGAATTCTGAGGAAAATGATACTGCATTTTAAACAGATTGCTTTAAAAAGATGGCTAGTTTATATGGGTGCTGGTTAATGCCAATAATATGAACTGAGTATATAGGTTGTAATTAGTTAGGACACTTTTTCCTTAAACGTGTAAGAATTTGAGAACTGCTGAGAATGTCAGCCTGTGGAGGGTGGAGCCCTCCAGGGGAATTTCAGACCTGTGGTGGTGCAATCTTAAATGACAAGGGAGGCAAAACCTGCATTGCATACTTTTGAAAAACTTAATTTCACTGTCAGTAGGCTGTCTGTAGCCTGAATTTGCAGAGCTGCTGTAGAACGTTAAGGATCTTGCTTTATAAGCAGTTCAGCTGTT
>NW_008659562.1:61178-62391 GCF_000695815.1 Acanthisitta chloris | reverse complement strand
GACTGCCTGCTGTCACAGTTCAAGTGGACACCAGAGACACTAAGTGTCTGCCTCCAGGCTGAGAACTTCTTATGGGATTGTCCATTTTGGGCATGTAAAAGCTATTAGTGTTAAAACAATATTCAACATAGCATGAGGATTTAAATGTATTTGAATGCAAGGATGAACTTTGTTATTAGAGCTTGCTTAGAGAAAGAGCTCACTCTTTTAACCTCAGAACTGTTATTCATATGTTATCTCATTTGCCAAGTATGAGCTCTACAAGTCAGGCAAAGCTGGAATTTAGATACCATCGGGGTATCAACCAGAGGAAGGCTGAATGTTAGTTTTTATATGGCCAGTTTCTATAGGCAGTCTGACAGCTTACATCTGAGGAGTGGGATCTTTCTGTTTCCCTCCTCCTGTGTTCAGTCTAGTGCCCACTGGGGCCTGTACTGAGTTGATTCAGTTTGATAAATCAGCAAATTAATAATCTGGTGCATTGAGTTTGCTCTGCAGAGTGTTTGATGGGTGTTGGTGCCAGCACAAGGGAGTGGCAGGGCCAAACCTCAGAGAGGGGAAATGAGGTGGAGTCAGGGGAGGAGAAGGCAGGAGACTTCCTGCTGTGGCTGGCTGTGAGGTGTGGGACTAGCTCAGCTGTCTTATACCTGCAAAATCACCAGTGTCTAATTTGAGGCCTTTGATTTTCAAAATACAGCAAAAAAGGCATTTTTTTAATGCTGTACACTGTATATGAAGAGCACAGCACAGCAGAAGAAGAATTGAACAAAAGAAATCCATTCATGATGAGCAGTACAAAACTGCTGCATGCAGACACATGGCTCGAAAGTCTCCCTTTTTTACTGTAGAAAGATCAAGGTGTAAAAAGCTGTCTGGATCTGGTGCTTTGAAGGTCTGGAGTTTGCACTCAGGAATATACGGTTAGGGTATCTGTTGTGAGATTTGAATAGAATTTATTTATTTAAACACAGTAGCAAAAGGAACAGTTTTGGTAGTGAACACCCCGGGGTGAGCAAAATACACGCTGGAAACAGAGGTATCTGTGTAGTAAGATCTGTAGCCTGGGGTGAATTGCAGGCAGAGATCCCTTCTTCATTAGACTGCTGTAATTAGAGGGCTCTGAGCAAAGGAAACACTTGTACTCCTGACTTCTTGTTGGGGCAAGTTAGTGTTGAGAGAAATGACTAGCTGGATGAAAGATGATGAAATGATC
>NW_008659562.1:42055-61132 GCF_000695815.1 Acanthisitta chloris | reverse complement strand
GGGAGGTGCTGCAGGGACTCCTGGAGACTAAGCTCTGCTTTGTGGGCTCTGGAGTTGTTTGCCTTTTAAATCTGATTTCAATGAAAACAAACCCAAAAATCAATCCAGCAAACTGCCACACAACTTTCAGCTGGACAATTTTAGCAGTGCTAATGTGCATACACGACAGCATGAACTTTTAAAGTGCAGCATGTTTCTCGATATTTCTGTTTCGTCTAATTTGAAAAGGCTGAGAGGTGTTTTTTTATGTGGTGCTATTTATATAAAATGGCCACTGCACTGCTACATCAAAGTGACGTCACTGCAGTAATCCTTTAGCTTTCCGTAGTTACAGTGATTTAACTTGGCAAGAGTTAAGTGTGACTCAGCCTATTGCCATCCAGCCAAGACCAATTTCAATATTTTCCTGATGTTACTCTGGTGCATGTGATGGGGTTGCCTGAGAAAGGACTCTGCTTTAACTCTTGCTGTCTTCAACTTCTCACTGCCATCACCTTGTATTTTATCAAGTGACAGCTATGTTAGTAAAATGCAGTAATAATGGTAGTCATCGGTTAAGATCGTCTTGCCAGGGACATTGCTCTTTCTTTTAGCCAAACTGCTTTTCCATGTTTCAACACAGGAACCTACTCTTTGGAGTCTAGTAAAGGTGTTTTGAGAGAATATTATGAGCAAAACAATCTCAGCTCATGGAACTATATTAGCTTACTGTCAGTTAAACTTCTAATCATACAATTGGGAATAGAGAGGAAAGCAACAATCCATCAAACCCCTAAGGTTCTCCCTCTTCCCTGGTTTAATTTTAAGCCAAACACCCCTACTCTTCATCTTGGCTTCCCTGGTTTTTGCTGCAGGTTATGCTCAGCCCATCCCCTGCTCCTTCACTGAGGTGGCATGCAGAGCAAGAAGGTTGTATGCCTAATGGTTTATTTTTTTTCCTGCTGATTTGATCGTTACTTCTTAGTGTCCCTCCTACAGTGCGAGTTGCTTGTGCTCCCTCAGAGCTGTCACTGCTCTGGTGTGGGTGGCCCACAAGGGTGTCCTTGCTGCAGTACCTCAGGCAGGTATCCTGTTGCTATGGAACCTCTACTGCCCAGAGCACATCTCAATCACATGTTCTCTCTGCAGTCTCCCTCTGTGAGTTTCCTGTCCCTGCTGCCTGATGCTCTTTCTTGTGTGTGCTCAAGCAGGGATACTCTGTGCTCCTCTGACCAGCTGAAGGTTTGGTGTGCACCATCAGTGTCAGTGCCAATGTGACATGAGTGTAAGTCACACAGAACAGTTCATTGCCTCTTCCTGGGCAGGCCCTCTGCTGCTGAAACCCTGAGCCAGGTCATGCCTCATACTTTCTTGAGCAATGTGCACCTGGGAACTGTTTGGACATACACCTTGTCTGCAAATACCTAGATCTTGTGTCTCCAAAGCATGCAACATAATTTATGAAGTAAATTAAGATTATTTATGGTATGTAACAGCATATATCTAATTCCTTTGTCAATTTTTCAAAGACCGCCTAGTAGGTAATTCCTGGACCTCAAGTGATAAGGACTCCTTCCTTAAGAATTCCAGTTGCTGCAGAAGGATAGACACTACGTTGTGTCTCAATTTTGGTGTTCCAGGGACTGACTGGTACTTTGTCACCCAGCTGAACTTGTGGTAAATGGCTTCCTCCAGGGTCACTGTCACAACCCACCTGTAGGGGCCATGATGTTTGTTGTCATAGAATAATAGAATCACAGAATTTTAGGAGTTGGAATGGACCTTACAGGTCATCTAGTCGCAACCCCCCCGTCATGGGCAGGGACACCTCCCCACTAGACCAGTTTGCTCAAGGCCTCATCCAGCCTGGCTTTGAACACTGCCAGGGTTGGGGCATCCACTATTTCCCTGGGCAGCCTGTTCCAGTGTCTCAGCACCCTTATAGTAAAAAACATTTTCCTAATATCTAGCCTAAATTTCCCCTGCTTCAACTTGAATCTGTTACCTTGTCCTGTCATTGCAGTTCCTTGTAAAGAGCCTCTCTCCAGCTTCCTTGTAGGCCCCTTCAGATACTAATAGACTACTGTGTCTATTAGTACGGTCTTATCTTCTCCAGGCTGAACAGCCTCAACTTCCTCAGCCTGTCTTCATAGGGGAGGTGCTCTAGTCCTCTTATCAGCTTTGGGACTCTCCTCTGGACTTGCTCCAACAGTTCCATGTCCTTGTTATGTTAATGGCACCAGAACTGTGTGCAGTATTCCAGGTGGGATCTCACAAGAGCAGAGCAGAAGGGGAGAATCACCTCCCTTGACTTGCTGGCTGCATTACTTTTGATGCATCCCAGGATTCAATTGACTTTTTGGGCTGCAAGTGCACAGTGCTGGCTCATGGTGAGCTTCTCATCCACCATCATGGCCAAGTCTCTCTCCTTATTGCTGGTCTTGATTACTTTCCCACTCAACCTGTAGGTGTGCCTGAGATTGCCATTGCCCAGGTGTAGGACCTTGCACTTCATTTTGTTGAACTCCATGAGGTTTGCATTGGCCACCTCTCAAGCCTGTCAAGGTCCCTCTGGATGGCACATCCCTTCCCTCCAACATGTTGACTGCCCCACACAGCTTGGTGTCATCAGTGACCTTGCTGAGGGAGCACTCAATCCCACTGTCCATGTCACTGACAAAGGTGTTGAACAGTATCAGCCCCAGCACTGACCCCTGAGGGACAGTGAGCCATTGACCGCAAGTCTCTGTGTGTGACCATCCAGCCAGTTCTTTGTACGAGTACAAAGATCCACCCATCAAATCCATGTCTCTCCAATTTAGAGACAAGGATGTCATGTGGGACAGTATGAAATGCTTTGCATAAGAGTAGGTAGATGATATTAGTTGCTCTGCCCCGTCCACAAATTGGGTGGCCTCCCTGGTAAAGCCATTTTGGCTGTTACCGACCATGTCTTTGCTTTTCTTGTGCCTAGGCAGAGGTTCCAGGAGAATCTGCCCCACGATCTTGCCAGGCAGAGAGGTGAGACTGACTGGGCTTTCCCAGTTCGACCATGTCTTTGCTTTTCTTGTGCCTAGGCAGAGGTTCCAGGAGAATCTGCCCCACGATCTTGCCAGGCAGAGAGGTGAGACTGACTGGTCTATAGTTTCCCAGTTCTTCCATTTTCCCCTTTTTAAAAATGGGGGTTATCAATTCTCATCAGGCTGAACAAAGACACAGGACCACGTGTCAGGGAACGTTAGGTTTTACTGTACAGTTGTTATGGCTCTGGCAACCAACCCAGTGTTTAGATCCGAAAGGTGTTAGCAAACAAGCTCTTAAATTTATACAATCAAGTTCCACAAGAGTGGAGGATAATAAGCCCTTAATTTGTACAATACAGTACAGTAACCTTAATTCCTGCAACAAACCTCTTAAAGGTGCTGCTCACAAGCCACAACACCACATTTCATAATCTCCCCACTCCCACAACAAACTTCAGTGAAGAGGACAGGAGTAAAGTATGATAGCCATGATTTGCCCAAGCAAAGCATGGGGGGAGAGAGAGGGAAAGACAGAAAAGGGAGAGAGCTAACATGGGAAATCACCCGCCCTTAGAACCCATCTTGGTCCTGCCACATGGAGGTTCCAGAGCTGGGGCAAAACATGAGAGTGAAAGACAAAGAGAGGAGAGAGAGAGCAAGAAAAAAAAAGAGTGAGAGGGTCTGATCCACTCCTTTTTGTAGGTAACGCGATGCAGTCTCTTATGGAAACTAGATTTTTTGCACGACTGTGGTGTGCACAGCCCCTTCGAGCCCTCCTCCAGGGAGTGAGTCGGGGGCACAGGGTGGGAGCTGAGCAATCTCCAGTTGAAGCAGGAAGTTGGCTCAGAACAGCACTGCCCCACCTCCACAGGATCCTCTGCTCCAGTCACATCTTACCTGTCATCACAGTCAGAATGTTTGAGACAGAATATGGTTGTGTCTGCTCCTCTACAGTCACTGTGAGGGGTTCCTACTTCTGTGTTAACTGGCTTCCCCCCATCTTCATAGAGGTGAGATTCCCTCTTCCCAGAGTGCAAATTCAAGTCAATCATTGTACAGTTCTGCCTTTCCAGATGCCAGGGGATTAGAAGGAAGTTGATACACCTGCTCTGCTCCACAATCTTCCTCTCATTCTCAGAGAGCTGTGGTTTTGAAATGACTACTGCTATTTGCATCTAGCCAGGGCTGCATTCCATCATGCCAACAAATACATACATACGTTTTTTCCACCTAGGGTGCTGCCTATATTTTCTTTGCAAGTAGAAGAGCTTCAAGGAACCCCTTTCTGACCTTCCTGCTGTGATGACACAGCACCTGTTGGTGTTGCTGGAGACAAGGGGGCCATTCTATTTGCCAGACTTCTGCAAACTTCCCTTTCTCCCATTGCATGTATTGGTTCATCATTCATCACACTGCCTAGTTGCTTGCACTATGGCTTCCTGAGACAGGTCTAAGCTGTGTTCTGTGCCACAGAACATGAGCAGAAGTTTCATGGACCTGCCTAAAAATAGTTTTTCTTTCTCCTCACACCCTAAGCCTCTGCTGGCAAGCTGAGCTAATTGGTCAGCCTGGATATTATGCTTCTCAAGTGGCCTTTGAATTTCAGGTATGCTTAATAACCCCGTGTGTGCAAGTAGATGTTTTTCTGAGTAGCCATTGTATTGCTTTCCATTCTTCTGCTGATGAAAGTGGTTTTCCTCACAGCTGCTTGTTACCATGATTCCAGTCTTTTAGCCGTTTCTGCACCACGTTAGTGATCACTCAGGAGTCTGTGTGTATGTATTGTTGTGGCCACTGGTGCTTCTGAGCATATTCCAAGATGATTCTGAAGACCATTACTTCTGCGAATTCATGGCAGCCTCTTCAGCATATAACTCATATTCTGGGGCATTTTATAGCCAGAGGAGTTCAGTCTTCTTCATGTTGTTGATTTGCTGGCTTCAGACTAATCAGTTCAAGTTGGGGAAAGATAAAGATCACCTGGTGCCCATTACTTAATACTGTTTTGAGAGTTTTTCCCTTAATCAACACATCATCAATACAGTGGAAAAATTCTCTAGAGATGTTGCCTTAAGGTTTTGTGAATGATACCGTGGCAGATGGTAGGGCTGTATTTCCACCCCTTGCAACAGCCAGTTCCAGATGTATTGCACACTATTCCAGGTGAAGGCAATTGGAGTTTTGCTTCTTGAGTGAAAGAGATTGAAAAAAATGCATTTACAACACCAGTTGTAGCATACCAGGTATATTTTTTTGCTTCTGGTTCATGCAAGAGCTGTAGCATGCCTGAAACTCCAGCTGCTAATGCAGCAGCTACATCATTCAGAGCTCTGTTGTCTGCTGTTAACTGCTGCTCTCCAGTGTGCTTCTGGAAAGGCTGAACAGGACTGCTGTAAGGTAAATGTGTTTCAGAGTCTCCCTCCCCTTGTTTGTCAGGGAGTCAGTTGCTAATTACTTTTTCAATCTCACCAGTGTCCCCTTAATCACTTCAGTATGTCTTTCAGCAAATTATACATATTGGTAAGGGAAGAAAACTGGGTCTGAGTGCCTGTAACATCGCTGGGGTCAGTAAGAGTCCTGTAGCTGGTTCCCTCCTGTACAAAGCATACTGCATACCCCGAAAGCCTAATGCCTTCCTGCCTCATCTGCAGTGGTCAGGAAAGTCAAGCCCAAGGAGGGCAAGGGCAGTGGCAACAGGTAGGGGCTACCAATCTTGTCTTTTCAAGTTTTCAAGATTTGTCAGGACAGGATGCAATCCACAGGCTGGGGCAGGAGAAGGCAATGGTTGAACTGAGCTCCAGCTCTGCCCTGTGCTCCCAACTCCTCAGCCAGCAATGCATCTCTGAAGGGCCTTCCATTTGACTTGGTCATACCCTCTCTTTTTCCACTTAAGAGCATCCATAAGTCCCAGCATCTATGACAGGGGTCTGCAGAATTCTTATTCTTTCCAGACATTTTCCCCCAAGATTACCATACTGATGGAATCTTGGATTTATCCCTGGCCTTGGAGTTATCCTGTGGTGTGCTCCCTCTAGCACTGTATATAGTAGGTCATTCCTTGGGCCACAGGGGTCCCACCATGTTATCAACCTCTGCTACCTGGACCCTGCAAGTTACTCCCGACACAGCAAAACAGTATTCCAGCCTGTGTGCCTTGCCCTTTGCCTGTCTGTATTTTATCAGCTGCTGCAGGAAGTCTCTGTGCCACCTTACAAAAGCACATAGTGACAGCCACAGTGCTGAGACAGCTTTTCTGCAAACTTGGTACCAATACTGCAAAAAAATAGTGTTTGGAAGGTTGCTTGGTATCGTACAAACTAGTTTTAGTTTGCCCTTTCATTTAAAAACATTAACTTTTGTTTCCTTATATGCTTGTGAATTCTTGTCTGGGAAAGATTTCCCTGCTTGCTGCAGGAAATGTATTGCTTGCTTCAACAGGTATATTTTTCACCTCTTGAAAATAAAAATAAATGCAGTGATACTCATCAAAAACTCCTTTTAAATTGGTTTAGTCTTTGTATTTGATGTGACTGTGAAGCCCAGAATAATAGGAACCAAAAGATTTTCTACAAAGAATTCCTGTGACAGTCCAAGAACTTATTTCTTTGTGGCCTGTTTACAATAGTTTTTCTAAATATAGAACAGTTTCTTTAAAATAAATAACATTGAATGCAGAAATCATTCAAACATGTTTTGGGAATAAGATGATTTTGAATGAAAACATTTATATTTTAAGTCAGGTCTCATCACAGCATCACTGGCTGCATAACAAATGCATTTGGTTTACTTTATACAAATTTCAGTCACTTGTGAGGTGTCCACAGACTATAAACATCTAAGAAATGGAATCTTTAACAATACTTGTAAAGGGAAGCCCTCTTGACTGGGGCAACTGTTAGTTAACTGCAGATGTTAATTCTGTTCTACTTTTCTCATAGCTTGCATCCTGTAAAACTCCCATTGGATCTCTTGTTGCTTCACAGTTTTTCACAGGAAATGGTATTATTCATTTCTTGATGTGTGGAAAGTATCCACAAAGCTCATTTCCCTTAGAGTCAAACAGTTTTAATCAGGGTAAAATCACACTTTGTTTTTAGGATAGCAGTTGTTTCATCAGGTAAATATTATGACTCAGTATACAAGTTAATCTTTCCATGAAATACAAGTTCTTTTTGATGAAACACCCATCAATTTAATTGGTCAAGGTCTGATTTTAATTCTAAAGCTTTGCATACTTTTTTGCTTAACCACAGAAAATATTCCTTGTATATTTTCAGTTCATCAAGAAGTCCAACATTCTGAAGGAAACATAAAGTGAAAAACTTTGATATTTCAGTTGCCAATCCTGCAAGTCTTGTTATGCCTTGCAGTAATTGGTACTATTACTGTTTTTATAATGGCCACAAAAGTACTACACTCTAAACCTTTTCTGTCTGGAAACTATGGAGTTAGACTGTTTGATTTACCTTTTACCACCACTTGTTTGTTCTCTGTGACTTGGAGGAAAACACTGAACCTGTGTGAAGGGGGAAGGAGCTAGCGGTGACAGTAGTAGTGGTGAGATGTGATGAATTAAAAATAAGTGAGGCAAATGTGTCGGGTACTATACAGTATTTATTAGAGCTGATGCTATTGTTGGACAGAACAGCTCGGGAGTCACACAAGTGTTTGTTAAATTTAGAAACAAGAAGTTTCAGGATAAGGTTTGGGGGAAGGGTATGGGGAAGCCTATGTAGAAAGCTTTCTGTTAAGGTTGGTTTTTTCTACGTTTTGAATCTTTCAATCTGCTGATCCTTCCCTCACCTCCTGCTATCCATGCCTGTCTGTAATTTTCCTCTTTGATGTCAGAAATGTCTGCCTGCCTGCCTCTGTGTTTCTGAGTACATCCTGAATGCCAAAAATCTTGCAACTGGATCCCAAATTGAGTCGTTACTTCATCATCTATTCCCTGCCCTCTACCCTGCCCGAAATGTTGCAAGTGGTTGTACAGACATCTTTCCTTCTCATCAGAGCTGTCCCTGCTTAGCCAGCAAGTTTGCAGTCTGATTTAAGATATCCCTCTCTCCCTTTCCGGGTTTCCTTTTTGCTATTTTGGCTGGCTCTTTTCTGTGCATACTAAGCAGATATGTGGGCTTTTTTCCCCAAAACTTCAGGCAAGAGCTGTGATTCTGAAGCTCGTGGCTGTAGTGACCTGTCAGCTCCTCTGCATCTACACATCTCTACCTTTCTCTCCTTCTTCCTTTTCCCTGCTGCTTCTGTGCCTTTCCCATGTTGCTGTTGCATCTTTGTCACTGGCTCTGTTGCCAGCCCTATACCCAGTCACTGCTCCCTTCAGCTTGCAAATCTTCCCTGTCTTGCAGACAGTTTGTCCATCCATTCCTATTGCTTTCCCATGGTGTTCTAGGAAATGAGTACATTTCTAATAAATTGAAATCTGACATGTGTAATGGCTGACTGCAAGTGATAACACTGGAGTATGAAACTGAATTTGCTTTTAGAAGCTGATAGAGAGTAAAAGTGGAGATTATGAAAACTTTCTTAAAGTGGCAGTGGAGAATTCTTGATAAAGTTTTTGTCTGAGCATAACAGAAGTACTTTCACAAGATGCACTGGAACTGGAAATGCTTAAGGCTTCACTGTGAATGCATTGCAGATGTTTTGCTGAGCCCATGAACACACTGAAACTGCTAAGAAGGTATCCTTGGTACAAAAGGGAAGACTTGCCTTTTTCCTCAAGTAACGCTAATGAAGGATGGGAAGTAAAAAACCCCACAACCTTCTTGTAAATGGGAGACAAATCTGACAAAACCTGTGCCAAATTTGTGGCTCACCCTGTATCTGTGACTGCCCCTTAGCTGGATTTTGCCTGTAGCTGAAGCTGATCTGCCTGTTTCCAAACCAGCATTGGTGTAGTGCAGTGGAGCACAAGCTACGAAATCCTGGCTCACTGGATTGTCATATAAAGCAGCTGTCTCAATTAATCCCTTAATAGTGAATACCTGTAGGAAGAAAAGTGTCATTGTTGCTACTGAAATGTATCAGTGTTTATTTTGAGTAGAACAATAGGTTTTGTCATAATATGAGCTGGCTAGTACCAGAAATGGTTCAATCTTAAAGCAACAGATGAAAATACGAGTTGAATCACTGCAAACACTTTACTGGGTCTGATTTCCTCTACCCCTGCCTTCCCCACAGGAAACTCTCATTGTAACACCCAAAGTCTTTATCTTCTTTCTTTTAGAAAAAGATACAGTACCTGTTTTAAGAATGCAGATTGAAAAGCCTGAAGAATCTTTTTGGCTGTAGCTGAACAAGCCACAATGAAAAAATAAGAGTCCAGAAAAAAAAATCAGTTTTACTATTCAGTTAATGTTTCTGGCTAGATTACAGATTTTGTTTGAATTTTGTTATTAGTATACAAGTTGTATTGAACTGGTAAGACTTCTCCTGAAGAAGGTAGAAGAAACAAGCTGTGAAATTAATTGTCACCTTACAAGTCTCAGCAGACATAAAACAGCCCTGCTTACTACAAGTCATCATTTTGGTGTCCTGCTAGAAAAATAACAGCATTCTTGATCTGGTTCTGTGCACATTGTGAATGTATATTTCAAATACATTTGATTTTAAAGAAGGAATTTATAAATGAAAATCCAAGTTTCGTTTACCTGTTCATAATTAATTATAATTTTTTTTTCCTAAATCAAAGTGATTATAATTTACCAGTCTAGTAGTAGAGGTTTTGGAGCTTTTACCCAATGCTTGCCAGATCAAAATCTTGGTTTCTTAGTAATTCTTCCTTGTGCGAAAATTTTACCATCTTTCAGCTAGTGCAAAACTCCCTAACCTTTCAGTCCCTGAGCCTTTCTGATGTGCTTCCCTTTTGCTCTGAGCTCCCTCTGGGACTGCTCTTTCTTCAGTCCCACCCTGCCTTCATCCAAAGGGCTATCAGAGGTGCAGAGTGTGAGCAATTAAGGATGGAGATAAAACAAACTGCTCGTGTTTCCTGACTGTGTGCTGGGGGGGAAGCTTCCAATCTATCATCTTACACAATTTATCACTGCATAAAGTGTTTACCTTAATTGAGATGACCAGAAAAAGTGTGCAGCTCTTGAAGCTGTGGCTCAAAACGTCACACAATTGCCCTGAAAACACTTCTCTCTTTCTCTGTACGAGTCTAGGCAGGGTCCTGGGCTGTAGAAATCCATATGGAGGTTTTCACTGGAAAGAGAGGGGAGTGCTGCTATCTGAATAGAAGTATAGGTGAACTTCTGGTAATGAAATAACATTTGGTTATTTGATGACAGTTGTAATTATTTTCAGGAGGACCAGATATTTTATTAAATTACACCATGGCAAAGAGTTTGCAACCTGCTTGGATAAAAGTGTTTTCTTAAATTGGAGACTAATCTTCTGATTGTCCACCATTGTAGTCATTCCAGTATATTTGTTAATTTTTGGTGCTGTCTGCAATTTGGGGTTTTATCCCAGTGAGGGTTAATGTTCATGAATCTTTTCATGAAGGTCAGAACAGTGTTCAAAGGGCCTTGAATGCATGCCTCTTCCCAGCCCCACCATCTCCTCTTGTGTCCATCTTTAGTGCCATCAGGTGTATATATTGCTCTGCAGGTTTTGAAGTATAGTTTTGACTACTTGTGATGTGGCCACTGTTTTGAAGCACACACTTTAGAGCAAGAGGTTTCATGGATGTCAGTCAGCTGCAGAAAGGTTCTTTTCAAGAACTGCTGAAGCTGTTGCTAGATGAAGCCCAATGGCATCTTGGTCTGTATCAAGAATAGTTTGGCCAGCAGGACTGGGGGAGAGATCGTCCCCACGTGTTCAGCATTGTGGTCACACCTCGAGTGCTGTGTTCAGTTTTGGGTTCTTCACTATAAAAAGGACATTGAGGCACTGGAGTGAGTCCAGCCAAAGGCAGTGAGGCTCATAAAGGTCTAGAACACATGTTGTATGAGGAAGGGCTGAGGGAATTGGGTTTGTTTAACCCTGAGAAGAGGCAGCTCAGGGGTGACCTCCTGGTTCTCTACAACTACCTGAAAGGGGCTGCTGCAAGGTGGCAGATGATCTCTTCTGCCATGCCTGCAGTGAGAAGACTAGAGGGAACAGTCATAAGCTGAGACAGGGGAGATTCAGATTAGATATTAGAAGATGTATTTTCCCTGTTAGGGTGGTCAGGCACTGGAATAGGTTGCCCAGGGAGGTGGTGGAGTCACCATCCCTGGAAGTATTTTAAGAGGCATCTGGATCTGGTGCTGGAAGATACAGTTTAGGGTTCAGGCATTTCAGTGGAGTTCCAGGTTAATGGTTGGACTTGATGATCTTAAATATCTCTTCCAACCTTGATTCTATGTAAGTGCAGAAATCCTCAAGAAATACTAAGATTCTTTGACTCTGGAAGAAGGAGAGGTGCTGACATCCTGACTTTGTCCTTTGTATGAAAATTTGCAACAGGCCCTTGCTGACTCAGGAGAGAGGTGAGGATGCAAAATACAGAATTACAAGGGTAAACATTTATGTGTGCATATGAGATGTCCTAGCCAAACTGGACCACCCTGAAAGTGGTTTTACACAGAGTTCTTGTAAGTTTCAAATGTTCAAGTATAGCACAATTTGACTAATCACTAACAGTCACGGTACCTAATACTAATCATAGTAAAACTTTGGGAAACACCAATATTTCTTGCTGCTTGTCTATTGATCCAGACATTCCTGGAGTTACATTCACTTTAGGTACTTATCTATGATGCCAGACAGTGCTGGGAGGGTTTCTGACATTATCTTGGTTGTCCAGGCATATATTCTTCACAGACATCTCTAAACTTTCAAGAAATAAAGTCTTTATTTACAGGGCCAAGCTGTCCTTTGGTTTCATTTACTTAAGCATGAACAGTCTCCAGTAAAATTCCAGTAGCTCACTGCATTGCAGTGTATAATGTGAACTAATACACATTAACATAGTTAATATACTTTCATACTATAAAGGCTGATACGATAGTTAGGGAAGGGAACTTACATAACAAGAGCAAATGTGAACCTTGTGGTTAGAATGCACCTGGTTATGGAAATGTAGTCTATGTGAGCAGTAGCTGCAAGGCATGTCAGCTTTGTGAAAGCTTGAAGTCTTGTCTGTTGAGCAGCTTGAACTTTGAAGCTGTAGACTGTGAGCAACATGAACTTAGAGTTTTGGTTTCTTAGGCTTATAAAAAATGAAACATTGATGTTTCTTATACCAAGACAAAATTTCAAAAGTGGATGAATGCAAAGTAGGTTCACAGTGTCTGCTTGATCGTGGTGAGAATTAAGAACAGGTTTTCCTAAGGCTGCCTGAGAGCTCCAGGTCCAGCCCTGGCATGGGTTTCTGAAGAGACAGTGGTGGAGATCGGAGGAGTCTTGGCCCATTGTGAGCCTCCCTAGGGGAATGGTGATTATGCTCATGCCTGAGACCTGAGAAGAGGGGCAGGGATACTCCTTGTCTCCTCCAGGGACCAAAGGACAGGGCTGACATCCACAGTGCTCTGTTGATGCAAGAGAAGGCAGTGGCAGCAGTGGCCCCAGGGCTGGTCTTGCTGACATCAAGTAACTTTGTGCTTAATGCACAGAGGTTTAGGGTGGTTTAGGGCCGCTATGAGGAAGGGTGCCAAGAACTCAAGATCAGTTACCTAGAAGGGTGAAAATTTCAGTATGCCTAGCACTTGCAGATGCAGGGGCTAAACATGCAGGCTTTAAATAATATAAGGCTAGGCAATATTTAATCAAACATATGTGACTTTTGTCAAGGGTGTATACACTGCATATGGACATACTTCTGTCTCTCAGTCATCTTTTGCCTTAGTCCCTGAATTGACACAGAAGCAAACTTAATATTTGTTTTCTAGAAAATGCATTATTAGAATACTCACTAATTCTAGGAATGCATTTATGCTTCATAAGGCCAAGTACACAGGTAAACTAGCAATAAGCATAGGATATGACACTTGCAATATTGAGTCATGGTTAGGCCCTCCTGAAGTTACAGGTAAGAAGAGATGAGTGAAAATCAAATAAATATGTCCAATAACTTTTTATTTGTTGCTGTCTGGATTCATCATCCTTATTACATTTTGCAAAAACCTTTTCCTCTCTTTCTACTCGCTATCCCAAAACTTAATCTTGTCATTTCGTAATGAAAGTGCCATGCTTCTGTCACCCAAATGTTCTCCCAACAGCTTTTGTTAGGGTAGCTTAGGTTTCTGCTTACAAACTTCAAAAGACAGAGCAATGGATTTCAGTTTTCATTCGTAAAAAGAATTGCAGAGGGACAGAGTGACTTGTTTTATTCATACTTACATGACTTTTGTAGTACAAGGAGTTTAGTCTGGTGACTAGAATTGGCCCATGTCACATAACACAGGGTTCTGAGGCTGGAGGACACCTCTGGAGACCTTCCGGTCCCACCTCCTGCTCCAGCAGGGTCAGTCAGTGCAGGTTGCCCAGGTCTGTGGTTTTGCTTATTTTGAACATTCTGGGGAAGTACTCTGCAAGAAACAACTTCCCCCAAAGCATGGAATACACTTCAGCTCTTCCCAAGCTACTGTTAGTGACAGTGCTTTGGAAGCTCTTTTAAGCTTAAGGAGAAGATCTGGGACCTGTGGCTCTTCCATTGGATGTTGTTTTGCTGTTGAAGGTTGTCACCATCATCCCAGCTGTAGCTTGAAGGAAAAGTAGTCACATCCATTATGTGAAGAATGAGAAAGTCTTAAGAAAAGAACCAGACTGCAGTAGACAACTCATCACTGGGTGGGTTGTGATTAGGATGCCAAATATTTGCTTTCTTCCTTACTACTTGATTGCAGGGACTTGGAGGAGTTCTTAGACCTTTTGTAACTATTGCATACTTCTCTTTTCCCCCTTCTCATTTCTGTATAAGCAGCTCAGCATTTGGCAGCACTGTTGCCATCGCATCAGTTCTCTGGCTTTGTGACTGACTCAGTGTTTCTGTATGCTTTCTGCTGATTTAGAGCTATTCATTCTGTCCTCTTATTCCTATATCAAATCCTCCCCCAAAAAGCTCTGCTTATAGTTAATAAGAACTCTAAGAGCCCCATTGTGTGCTTCCTACTTTCTGTAGCTCAAAGGGGCAGCAAAAGTTTCCCAATACATGGGAAACTTACGTGAGCAAAGTTCCCCAAACTGTCCTGTATGGTTTTTTCTTCTCTAGCAGATGGTGTATATTAACATGTTCTGTTAAAATACTCTCACATGACTACAGTTATTAAAGTAAATAGTTTTGAGTCAAAATGTGGCCTTGTAGGCTTTTAAAAAATACTAAATTACCATTTTTGGTAAATAGGATTTACCAATAGAATTGAATTACTAACTTGGAATAGTTAGTAATTCAAATCTTAAAATAAATCACAAATTAGTCTAAAAATTCTTTTCTAGAAGTCAGATCAGAAAAAGATTAGGCCATGTAATTGCCTAACGTTTTATGCACTGTGTTTTCAAGATAGGTGCAAATAAAGTTACTCTTCAGGGAAACAGTTTTTGTATCACTGTGTAAAAATTAAATATGATCATTAATATGCATCTCTTTGAAGATGCAATAAATCTTCTTATTGGTAGCAGCAGAGGTTTAACTGACTTTATTCCCATCAGATACATTAGTGTATGCTCCAGATGTGCAAAAGGAAAGCAGACATTCCTCAGATGTAAAAAATTATCTTTGCTTTTTTGGCTGATTTACAGTTGTTACTTGTGTTTGGGACATACTTATTTTAGGTGAGAAGGGGCTTCATTCTTCTAATCAGAACTTTATGCAAAGGTTTTTGTCTTCTCTTGCTCTGCAGAGAAAGCAAGCTTGAAAAGCAGCATCAGTAGGTGAGTACTTGGAGGAGAAACAGGGTTTGAAACCAACTGTGGGGGATTTAATTTCATGAGTCTCTGGGCAGGGCTAATTATAAACTGCTGCTTGGCAGTGGGAGTAAACATCCCATCAGCATTGCCTGACACAGAGATCTTGCCTGCCAACCTCTGTACTGTCTGAGAGGAAGGAGTACAGTTTTAACTGCATTGTACCACTAGCTGCCTAGCTGCAAGCAGTTTTCATGTTCCACGTTCTCCACTTAAAACCTTAGAGATACAGTTCTTACAGTAAGATACCTTGAGAACCAAGTCACCTTTCTCTCTGTTATTTTTTTTGTAATTAAATTGCTCCTCTTGGTTTTTGCTGCTTAGGACATGCTGGAAAATAACTGTCAGCATGTGAGCTGAGCAGTAGAAGTCTTTTATTGTAGATCACTAGTGCTGGTGAGGCAAAACCTGGATTGAAATCAAGTGCTGGTAAGCTTAAAAAGCAGTTGTAATGGATGTTGTGCCTTTGCTTCCTTATTTAAACTGTTTCATGAACAAGTTCCAATGTGTTGGCTTTTCTGTATTTTCTGTAGGCTCTGTTACGGTTAGGTGTTGAATATTTCTACTCCTTGTGTTTTCAGTTCCCAAAAAAGAAGGGGCACAAGATACGAGAATGTAAAATCCTGTTATCTAGTTTTGCTGCTGGAAGTTGTAGAAGCTGCTTTTCATCCAGTTGCCTAGGTTTATGCCTTTGTGGCAATCAGCATCCTTGTCCCCTGAGGGGCCTGCTGCTGACCCTCATGTAAACTCTACAGAAATGAGAGGCCTATGAGATCAAGATGTTTCTGTATTTCCTGGAAGTAAGTGGCTAGACAGCAGGACAGACACAAGTCAAGCCACCACCAACCGTGTGAAATTTTACAAGAGCTGGTGCTGTATTCTGCACTTGGGATGGGATGATCCTGGGTCTGTGTACAACCTAGGGGAGAATAGGCTGGAAAGGAGCCTGCAGAAAGAGGTGTGGAGGGTTGGGTTGATGGCAAGTTGAACATGAGTCAACAGTCTGGCAGCCAAAAAGGACCAGTTATGCCCTGGAGTGCATCAAGAACAGCGGTGCTCGCTGGTCAAGAGAGATGACTGTTGTGCTCTACTCTGTGTGGGTGTGGCCTCACCTCAAGTCCTGTGTGCAGTTTTAGGTGCCTCAATGCAATAAAGAGATCAAAGTATTAGAGTGTATGCAGAGGAGAATGACCAAGATGGTGAAAGACCTCAAGGGCAAGACTTACAAGGAATGGCTGAGGTCACTTGGTGTTTCGAGCTTGGAGAAGGCTGAGGGGTGACTTTGTCACAGTCTGTAACTTCCTCGGAGGGGAAAATGGAGGGGGAGGTGCTGATCTCCTCTCTCTGGTTACCACTGGTACAGGACACAAGGAAATGGAATGAAGCTGCATCAGGAGAAGTTCAGATTGAACTTTAGGAAAAGGTTCTTCACTGAGAGGACGGTTGGGCACTGGAACAGGCTCCCCAAAGAAGTAGTCATGACACCAAGTCTGGCAGAATTCAAAGAGTGTATGAGACTCTTAGTCATATGGTTCAGTCCTGTGAGGAGCAGGGAGTGGGACTTGATGGGTCCCTTCCAACTGGAGAGATTCTATGATTTTAGGTTAGTCAGCCACTGATGGAGTAGCAGGTAGTGTCCAGTGGTGGGACAGAGGCCAAGTGACCATATCACGTGGTCCACAGACCTACAACTGGAAGACGAGCTGCAGCATGCAGGCTCTGTGGTACCCTGTGGTGTGCAAGGCCCTAGGGAGAGAGGGAGGGAAAGGTGGAGGAGAGCACCAGCGTTTTCAGAAAAACACAATCCTAGCAGTCTGTTGGGCAAGTCAGAAAGTTATGTTCGTGGTGATTCATGCAAGTCTCTTTTCTTGGTGTGTCACCATACACATGACTAATGGAGGAACTTTCCAAAGCTCATGTCAGCTTCTGCAGTGGAATGTAAATATGACTAATTAATGCTATAGCAGTAAGCATCTGAGAGTGGTGCTAGGTCTTTGCAAAGCACTCCTATTTGCATACTTACTTGGGTCTCTTGAATACCCTCCAGCTGTTCAGCTTTTCAAAAACCTATGTTTGCTGTTTTGTTTTACTGACTATTTTTCTCCCAGCTAGCACAAACTCTGCCACCTAGGGACAGTCTGCTGAAGATCTGTCTCTTGAGATCCTGGTATTTGTGCTACAGCCATGAAAGGAAAACAGTGTAGACACTTCTGAAGCGATCTTGAATCTGCTCATGCCCCTAGGAGCTAGAAGTACCTGCTCTATTGTGCTTTATATCCAATATAATACCTGATTTGTTTGCATATATCTTCGCTTAGACTGAGAAAATGCTCATAAGCTCGATTTCTCTGGATGCTCCTTAAACCTGTAGGGAGTGCAGCATATTCTTGCTTACTTTTTCTTCTTGGATCCTGATAATACCTTTATTCTAGTAGCTTCATCTCTTGTTGTCTGATTACTTCTTTCCTGGAACCAGCTGAATCCCTGGTGCAGAGCTCAGGCTGAGTCACTGAACGTATGGACCCACCCATACCAACAGCTAAGCAAGTACAGTTGTAAAATCAAGTGGTTTAAAGGAAGGTTCGTCATGAACAATGGAGAAACACCTTTCTTTGCTGGGAAAGCAGATTGCAGATTATTGTAGCGAGTTTCACAAGCTAGGTTTTGACATTTTCTGCTGCTTTATCTCAAGTCATATATATGAGGAGCCTGACATCTTGCTGCATGCTTGGAAAAAGAATTGTGGTTGCAGAATACTGAAGAATTCTGGTCAATATGGCATGTTTTTTTTCCTTTATTAACTCTCAAATTTGTTTTTTCCTCTGTCAAAGCATGTTTTACATGAGATTTGCAGTGAACAGTCTAAGTTATTTCTCTATGAAGATCATGTGTGAAAACAATCCCTTAAAATAGCAATGTGACTAAAAGCACACCCTTTTACAATGGTTTCCTCCTCCTGAGGGAAACCACTGCAGCTGGAACCATTCTGAGTTCCTAGACTGTTTCAGGGTTGCAGTGGGAAACTGCAAATAGCCTTTTTTCTACTCTAGGTAAAATTTCCACTGCACCAAAACATAATGTTGAGAGTATGTGCTTGTTTTTCTACCTGCCACTCCTAAAAAGAAACAGAGCTCTTGAAATATACCCATCTGTGTAAAGTTCATTGACTATGATACATGCTGAACCAGGAGACAGAGGCATTAGCAGTTTATGGTGGTCCATCCTTCTGGTTGCTACTCTGGTAGTGTTTTGAGGAGCATCCATCTTCAACAGATCCCTCTGCCTGCTTTCTTAGAGTTAAAGTCCCAAGTATCTGGTCAGGTCCTGTCTAGGTATTCCCCCCAGGAGGACTGTAGCCTGAGAGATGTATGTACTTGAGAAAACAAACACACTAGAATTCAGGTTTCACAGAATCACAAAATACATTAAGTTGGAAGAGATCACAGTGGGTCATTTGGTCCAGCCTCCCTGCTAAGTGGGTCATCCTAGAGCACATGGCACAGGATTGCATCCAAATTCTTCTGGAATATCTCCAGTGAGGGAGACTCCACAACCTCTCTCGTCAAGCTGTTCCAGTGTGTGGTCACTCACACAATAAAGAAGTTTTTCCTTATATTCAGGTGGAACTTCCTGTGCATCAGTTTCTGCCTGAAAAGTTTGAGGAGCAGCTATACAAATACTGTTTAAATATCTTTTGAGTGTTTTGACTGTTTTTCTGCCTGTTAATGTGGAGGTTTCTTGGAGTAGTCTAACCACAGGGATAACTTCAGAAAGTTACTGACATTTGAGTCTTAGCACTTGCTAATTTTATGGAGGTTTTTGAGATTGTAATGCAAGATAATATAGACTTCAGATAAACAACCTGCCAACAATTTGCATTCTGTGAAACAATTTTCATGAGCTAAGTATCCTTTAGAGCTTAAGGTCTCCACCTGGATCAAGGAAGACCAAGTAAAATATCTTCTTGCTTTTTATCCAAGGTCTATACCTAATGACTTATTCCAGGAGGTTCTAAATGTGCTTTGCTCATGCACCAGAATAAAGCTATGAATTGCCTCTGTTTCGTGAAGGAGCTTTTCACAGACCAGGCAGTGCTATCTCCTTACTTGCCTGTGAGCAAAGTGGTTCTCAGTTCAAATGTTACAGTATGGAACCCCCTGCTTAGACTTCT